>NW_015554059.1:129656-151785 GCF_001515605.1 Sinocyclocheilus anshuiensis
TGCGCATGCAAATTTAATTTACGCTTACAGTCTTATGTACACTTCCACAACTCTTACCCTGCGTATGCAAATCTGTTTGACGTCATTCTACCTTCATATTTCGAGCTTTACCACCTGCGCCACTGAAGCTGGCAGTTGTAAGATGTTTTTTTTTTGCAGTGTTGTGTAACACTACCACACGTTGGTAGGCGGAGTTAGTTTAAGTACCCTCTGCCAAAATGAAAACAAAATAATGATTAAAAATAGCCTACAGGAGCGTTTTATTTTCATGAGAGGGCAATCGAATGTGCCCATTCTCTTTTGGGCTCTGTACCTTGTCGTCTATCCACCATAAACATTCATAAAGGGTTGCACTCGTCATTAAATTATGCACATATCCAAAAAGGAATTCATTATTATGCACATATCCAAAAAAGGAATTCATGATATCTTAAATAACAATTTTTACTAGTGAAAATGTAATTTTAACATGTAATATGTGTTGTGTAACACTACCACACGTTGGTAGGCGGAGTTAGTGTAAGTAGCCTCTGCCAAAATGAAAACAAAATAATGATTAAAAATAGCCTACAGGAGCGTTTTATTTTCATGAGAGGGCAATCGAATGTGCCGTTCTCTTTTGGGCTCTGTACCTTATTGTCTATCCGCCATAAACATTCATAAAGGGCAGCACTCGTCATTAAATTATGCACATATTCAAAAAGGAATTAATGATATCAACAATTTAATTTAATTCTTAATTCTAAATTTAATTCTTAATTCTTGAAATGTTAATTCTTGATATCAACAATTTAATTTAATTCTTAATTTAATTCTTAATTCTTGAAATGTTAATTCTTGATATCAACAATTTAATTGTCACTAGTGACAATGTTCATTTCTGATATCTTAAAATGTATTTCTGATATCAACAATTGGGAGGGTAATTTCTGATATCCAAAATGGCTTTCTTACTAGTAACAATCACATTCATGATATCAAGAATGAACATTTTAACTAGTAAAAATGTAATTGTTGATATCAAGAATTCATATCCTGAGAATGAATAAAAGTCCAAACGGCTTGCCATACAGCCCATTCATCAAGAGCAAGAGCTCCACTGCTCGCGAGATTTCCGTAGCTCGTCATCCCCGGTCTCCCTGGCGGAGCTCCGTCTTCCTCTCTCTCGCTGCGCTTCAGCCCACACTGACCTGACCCTGCCAGAGCGAAACAAGTCGACGTGCTGCCTACAACCGGCCCGGAGCCACAGTCCACAGCGCGTCCACTTAAGGAACGCCTTTACATCCCGACAGTAACAGTAATAGCGAGGACACGCCACCGCAGGTACGTGAAGCAGCGGCTTTATAGCGCTTTATATCCAGACTGTGGCAGTGAAGTGAAGCGTGAGTGGATGGAGCAGATCACACGGGGCCTAGCGCGCGGTCTGCTCCGCTGATCCCTCTCCGTGCCATGCCGCCGGGGAACACAGGCAGCCTTTCACTGGACAGGGGTTTGGATTTAAATGCTGAAATCCTGAGATCCAGGCTGGCGGTAGACCGAGAGGACGCGAGCTCACGATGTTAGTTAATTTGTGCTTTGCGTGCGGGTTTTAAGCCTGCTGAACAAGCTGATGTCCGATCAATCCACGCCTATTTCTTTAAAGCTAAAGCTAAAGCTAAGCTAGTGATTCTAATAAGTGCGATAGAGCTGAAGACTTGCGTTTTCGTTCTCCTGCTGTGATATTTTCACTTTCTTTCGCTGTCGAGTTGAGAAACACGCTTGACTAGGCTGTCCAGCAGGCTGTGCTTGTGCTGCTGGTTAACGTTAGTTGGTCAGTCATGTGTTATGGTCAGTGAAGTGTCAGTCAGTTCTTTAGTAAACAGGTCGACCTACTTTAAATCCCGACTGTCATGGACAGGCGTTGTGTAAGGACTTTGCTCCTTGTCCTGACCTACTGTTATCTTATCTTGAAGGAGTGAGCTTTATTGTAGACCTGATGTAAATATCCACCTCACAGTGGAAAAAAAATATTTTGTTTGGTCTTGAGTTTTCATTGAAACGCTTATCGCTGCCACTGGAGCCTGTTTTGACTTTAGTAGTCCTGGTTCTTCGCACATTCCTCTCGATGTAGCTAACGGGAAGGATTGTCTGTCAGAAGTAGTTGGGTGGCTTTTAATAGTCACTTTAAGTTTGCGCATGCGCACTGACGTGTCATTCAAAGAAATGGGAGGAAGCCTTCATGGCAAGGACACGTGTGTCCAAGACCTCATGAAATCACAATTGTGCTGTGGCTTTTAATCCATGCCTGGTGTTGCACACTTCTAAGGGTTTACTACTTGTAGCAGGTATATTTAAAATATACAGTCATTTCTAATGGGAAGATAAATCTAAAATTTAGATGACTCATAGATTGCAACAGTTGGGTTTCAGGAAGTAAAAATGGCACTCATTTTGACCATGAGAATTTTTTTTTTTTTTTTTTTTAATAAAGTATAAAGCTTTAAAGACAGACCTACTGTGAGCTCCAAGGATGTTAATCGATAGTATATGCTTTTGTTGAAGACATCAGCCTGTATCATTTCAAAATAATTTTTAAATAATTGTTTTACATTGGGATTCCTGGTGAAAAACTGCATTTACCCAAGATTCTGCAAAGAAATCTCCACAAATTAGACGATCAAAACAAGCAAATTGCGCTCTTTAGCATCCACCCACTTCCATGAAGCACTGCATGACTTCCTTTGCTCTCAAACTATTTAAATATTTGTATGTATATATTGCAAAATATGAATCTCTCTATCTCTCTCTCTCGATATATATATATATATATATATATATCTCAATAAATATATCTCAATAAATGTAAAATATATAGTTTCTATATGCATAATCAACTAGTTTGATATTTATCCATAATTTTTACATCAGATTTTGCCGTTCACATTGTTTCATGTTAAAGCTGTTAAGTACACAGTCTTCTACCTTTTTTGTCTTTTTGTCTGTTGCACGATTTTTTTGGCTTCAAATCTAAATTTGTAATGTTGTGATTCGCCTTGCAACATCAAGTAACTAATCATGGTCATCGCCTGTGATGTAAATTCATTTCAAACATTGGCTTTTTATTAAAACACAAAGCATATGTCTAGTCCCAAAAACTTCTTTCAATAGAAAATGTCATTACAGAAAATTGTGTTATTGAAGCATTTTGTGAAGTCTGTAAGTTTGTTTATATTGGTGAGGAGCTGCTCTTTTCACACATTGAAAAGTTGCACCAATATTGTGTACCCTTATTTTCCTCTCTTTGTCTGAACCATTGTTCTGAGAAGTGTGTATTTAAATAAAAACAGAGGTTTACGTAATTAAGACTAGTAGATGACTTCATTTTCACTTCCTGTGCCTCCTGAGCTGAAACGCACAACACAACAAAGAAAGGCTTTCCTATCTTTATCCTTCATGTTTCTGAGGGACCATTTTAATGTTTTGAACAGTTCTGTACAAATAGATTAAAACTGGATATATTTCAGTTCATTTCCTAGTTCAGGGACTCAAAAGTCATGTGAGTAGTAGTCGATCATGGGAATAGCTGTTTCCATCACCCTGTTTTTAGGCGCATTGCATCAGAAACGAGTGATGGTAACACCAAATTTCGAAAGAAAAAAAAATCCCTTAATCCGCAAAAAAGTTTTTATGCTTGCTTGAGGTGGTTTTTGACTGGTGCGAAAAAGTGTTAATGCGAATAATGGGAGAGGGAAACGCATTTGCCGAATAAACTCCTCCATGTGCATCAAAAAAGTCATGTGACTGCGCAATGGGACGGGATAACTTGACTAACCAGCGGACCGTTGCACAGCATCTGAAATGTTGTTATGGTCATTCTTAACTTAAATGCCTGCAAATTCTGTCGTTAAAGTGTTTCTGTATAATTGCCTCCCAGAACTGTCTTACACGACTGCGTTCCCAAACAGCAGGTATCCACCTCCGAAAGCAATGACCGCATTTATTGTTTCGTCTGCTCGCACTGAGGCGCAAGTAATTTATTATATATGAAAATTATTCTATTCTGTGGCTTCACCTACATTTCTTGGTGATATTTAGTGGCAGTTTATCAGGAAGTGACAATTTTGTTCTATTGGACTCGTTGGATGGAAACGGTGCTTATTCGCGAATGTTTTATGCGATATTCCAATTTTGCGCAGCGCATAAGTTAAATTTGCAGCTTTGGATGGAAACCCAGCTATTGATTGGCTGTGTTTGAATTGGAATATGTTGTGTGTACTGCCTCCAATTTAATAAAAATAGGCTGAAACTGTTTGCAATATGTAACGAAAAACATTTAGTTAGCACCGTAATATGAAATATCAGGTTACCTCATTGTTTTGCATTTTTAATTGTGGAATTTAGTTGTCATCTTGGAAATAATGCTGATTTTAATACATTTAAATTCTACGTTTTTTAATACATTTTAAATTCACAGAAAGTATTTTTATACATTTTAAATGTATATTGTTAAATTTTGGCAGCCTAATCATTTTAAATGTATATTGTTAAATTTTGGCAGCCTAATCAATGAGATATTAAAAATAAGGGTTGGTATTACATCTGGTTGACCACATTGCATTGTGGGATACAATACCCATCCTAGTAAACTCTGTGATACACATATTGGAAAATATAGGCCAGATGGGTATTCCATGCATGCAGTTCGCATACTATGCTCTACACTACAGAAATAGAAAGAGTAGTATAGCAGTATGGTATTCTGAACATAGCCAGGCAAAGTGTTTACTAATCCAGATGGAAGTGTGGCATTGTGTTGTTGAGCAGATAGGTCCACTTTGCTTGGCACCAGCTACATAAAGCAATGGTCTCTGGCAGATTTGCCATAGCTAAACACCTCAGCCTGTGGCAGTGTTTACAGACGCACTGCTTCCAAGTGATTCACATCTTTGTTTTTCATTTTCCTCTTAGCAGGGCAAAGAAAAGTACACGTAGTTTAGATCAAGTGAGCGCACCACACCCATCTCCACTTTGTTCTCTGTGCACAGGGCTGTGTGTATCTAACACACGTGAAGCCTAAGAAATGTGTTTCCACTTACTTAACAAGGAATATGCAAGTAAGGGCAATGAGCAGATTTAGCTTACACCTCAACAGCTGCTTGTCCTGTCTTGTATGTTTTCAAAATTCCTTTCCTGCATTTGCCATAATCTAGTATGCTTTCACACAAGTATTTTCACACAAGTATTATATTTTAGGCTTTTTTTTTTAACATTTACATCAAAATTTTAGCTGACTAATTAGGGCTGCAATGACTAGTTGATAAGCAAACTAAGTGTAGTCATTTTAATCAAAACTACAAAATGTATTGTTAAACATTAAATTAATTTTAGCGTTCAAAAGTTTGGGGTCGGGAAGACTTTATGCTTGGGGGTCGAAAGTCTCCTATGCTCACCAAGGGTGTTTTTCTTTGATTAAAAGTACAATAAAACCATAATAATATCAAATATTATTGCAATTTACAAAAACTGTTTTCTATTTTAGTATATTTTAAAGAATATTTTATGTAAGCAGGTATGATTGTTTATTGATATTAATTAAAACTTTAAGTAATACTTTAAGTATAGATTTTAATACTTGCACCCATCCAGAATCATTATTATTATTATTATTATTAGGGATGTAACGATTAACCGCGAGCCGGTTGAAAATCGATTCAAATATGTGACGATTCAAATCGGTTGAAGATATTTATTTTATTTGTGTTACTTATTTATTTGATTTGGGGCTTGTTTTAAAATTTCTATTTAGTTTTGTTATTTACATTTACATTATATTTAAATTTTGTAATTTAGCAGACGCTTTTATCCAAAGCGATTTACAAATGAGGACAATAGAAGCAATCAAAACCAACAAAAGAGCAGTAATATGCAAGTGCTATATTAGTATATTATTATTATAGTATTATATTTCAATTTCACAAAGAAATGTGCAGCATTTTGTCCAAGCAATAATAAAAGGACACATTTAATTTATAATTTGTCTTAAATCTAATTGTGTTAAAAAAAATTATAATAATCGTGAATCGAATCGAATCGTGAGTTGAGTGAATCGTTACATCTCTAATTATTATTATTATTATTATTATCTTTGTATGAATGAAGCAAATTATTTTTAAGTGTCTGATAATGGATATGGATTTAATCTTTTGTTTTATTTCTGTTTTTTTCACATAATTAATGCATGATTATTAGACTACGGCTGTAAAACATGCATTATGAATGTTTTGCTATAAATAATTAATTTCATTAATTATTAATGAAAACCATATTGGGAACTCACCACATGGTACCATTTTTTGGTAGACCTTATGATCAATAACAAAAAAAAAAAAAGTGAATATCAATGGAAAATATGGCTCAGACCGGTTACCTTTTTTATGCAATCATTATAATGGAAAATCTGAGAAATGCTGTGGAATGCATTTAAACATGGCAAAATGTGTTAAGCTGAGCTAATAGTACTACAATTTTTTTCTGGTAGCAGAAAGCACAATCAGATTAGACAAAATATTTAATAAATGTGCACACAGACTTGTGTAAATTACATGCATTCCAGTTCCACCCTGATTCTATCTTGGCCTGTCATGGGGCTAATTGCTTGTTAAAGGGGTCATATGATGTTGCTAAAAAGAACATTATTAATTGTATTTGGTGTAATGAAATGTGTTTATGCGGTTTAAGGTTCAGAAAACACATTCTTTTCCACATATTGTACATTATTGTTTCTCCTCTATGCCCCGCCTTTCTGAAACACGTCGATTTTTACAAAGCTCATCGGTCTGAAAAGCGAGGTGTGCTGTGATTGGCCAGCTATCCAGTGCGTTGTGATTGGCCGAATACCTCAAGCGTGTGACGGAAATGTTACGCCCCTACCATACTGTGATGATGCCCTGTCCGGCCGGAGCGACGAGCCGTTTTAGGTAGACGTGGCTGACTCTTAACCTTTATAAAGAATATCTCTTGGGATTTGAGACTTTAGTCTTTGCAACTTTACAGACCTTCTTTATGCACCAAGAGCTTGTAACACTCCAAAGAGAAAGGAAAAATTGAAATCGCATCATATGACCCCTTTAAGAACATGACATACTATAAATAAAGAGTTCATATGCATCTTTCACGGAAATGGTTTCTTTTGGCTAATTAATGTTGTGAGATGTGACCGGAAATTGGAGACTGTTAGACTGATGGCCTCTTTAAGGACTCCTGGGAAATTGCAGTAGAATGGTGCTCCTAAATGTATTCTTAATGTAATCGGTTTATCCATATTCCCAACACGGTAAATCTCTCGGATATGCGGAACTGAACAGACTCCAGTCAGACACTGAGCAAACGGCTGTTCCAGGACCTGGTGCTTCTTGTCACTGGTTTTCCTCACTGTCCTGAAGGCAGAATTCAGCCAGACATGTCATCCAGTACAACAGTGCACCAAACGTCCACTCTTATGGCTTTTTTTCTATGGTAGTAAACTGTTTCATTCTGTCCGACTCAGGGTTTTTCATTATCATCAAATTATTGTTAAAGGGGTCATATGATACTGCTAAAAAGAACATTATTTTGTGTATTTGGTGTAATGAAATGTGTTTATCCGGTTTAAAGTAAAAAAAACACATTATTTTCCACATACTGTACATTATTGTTTCTCCTCTGTGCCCCGCCTTTCTGAAACGCGTCGATTTTTACAAAGCTAGAGAAAGGAAAAAATGAAATCGCATCATATGACCCCTTTAACTAAAACTGAAACCATAAAAAATTGCATTTCTTGCAATGAATGAATGAATTTCTGCATGAATTAAAATGTCAGAAACACAAAAAAATTACTAAAACTTGACCTAAAATTAAAATGAAAACAGAAAATATAAAAATAAAATCTAAATCTAAATATTAACAAAAACTATAATAGTATATTGATACTAAAACCATTTTTTCTTATAAGGCCACACTGAGGCTTTTTAATGGCTAAGCTTTGGATAGATTATCATTGAAGGGGGAATCAGTGCCGTTTTCAGATCTGCGACCACTGCTGCATCAGCGTACTCGAGTGATATTTTCCCGACTGGATATTTTTGTTGCTTGCAAAGCCCCTCTGCACTTGAGTTTAGGATGTCAATTGAGTTAGCGAAGGGTGTCTTGAATGACCGCTCTGGCTTTGCATAGCTCCACAGTGTCATCTGTTCAACAAACAAATGCTGTTTATTTTATATGATAGAGGCTGTTTTAGCTTTGTTTTTGCTAAATAATAGCTCAGTGATCATATTGCTCATTTACAGTCTTTGTTCTCGCTGAAAAATTGGATGTGTGAGAGTGAGTGTCGCCCGCTCACGGGTGCTTAGCTTGATGTCAATAAGTAAACCCAGATTGCTGCCCTCAGCACACATACTAATTGGATCATACCACTGCGAAAGGGTGGAGGTGGAACGAACAAGCCAGAAATATAGAGGAGGTGATTAGGTGAAAATTAAAGTAAAAGTTAACCACAGAGGAGGCGGCGTTCCTGGGCAGTCGGTGAATACTGTTGGTTGGCCATATTAGAACATCTTATGCAATTTGCTGAATAAGTGTGCCAAGGTGTGATGATTTTGCTTTGCCTGAGGCATTCTGTTATGCATTCTGTTATGCATTGCCTGCTGAAAGTACAAATGGATAGCAACTGACAATACACAACTTTATCTCAAGATGTTTAAGATGATAATGAGATTGATTCTGATTCTGAGGGGGTAATCTGATGTGGTTTACCTGTAGGTCTGTTGCTTAGAATTAGACACCACTAAAGCAATATAATATCCAAAGAGCGTTATGTAGTTGCAGGAAAAGGATGCCATATCACCATGTACACTGCTGCTAAATACAGGTGTCACTCTTATTGTGCTGTCTCATTAGGCTTATATTTACAAATAATTGTTGGCAAACTGTTAGCAGCTATGTTTGTGGTTTTGCAGCTGCAAGATGTAATGCGGTTGCCACTAGGGGTGTGCGATGTTGACAAAGTAAAATCTTGATATTTTTGGTGATAACATTAATTAGGCGATATTTTCTGGGAGTGCTCACTTCGGGTGGGTGCAGCTGCTGTGCACACATTAAAAACAGTGCGTGAGTAATGAATCGAGTTCTTTCGCTGCTTCTTGTTCTTTTAAAATCGCTTGATCTTGTAAATTGGCATATTAATCTGCGAATCACATGCGTGCCTGAACTGTGGGGCCTGTTCCGTACGTATCACAGATCAGCTGCGATTTGTTTAACCCGTAATATAGGCTATGACAGATCAGAACAATCATTAATTTAATAATTGAACATTTCATTTACATGAAATCGTCAAATTGCTACTCCATAGCAATCGCATACAACAAAACGGAATACAGAATAATTACAACAATCATTAACGCTCAATAAATAACAGTGTGTCATACACATATTTCCCAGAACGTTCTTGCGACCCGGTAACAACACTTCCACAGGCCGGTACTGGGTCGCGACCCGGTGGTTGGGGACCTCTGACCTAAAATGGAAATCATCATTGGGAAAAAATTTATTTGAAGTGTAGTTTGACTGTTTAGTTTGGCTTATGTCCCATTAATATATTTACATTTACATTTTGTCATTTAGCAGATGCTTTTATCCAAAGCGACTTACAAAGGAGGACAGTAGAAGCAATCATAACTAACAAAAGAGCAACTATATGTAAGTGCAAATGACAAATCTCGGTTAGCCTAACGCAGTACTAGTGTGACCAGACTAGGGCTGTCAAAGTGGCTGAAAAACAAAATTTGAATTTTTTACTTTAATATTATCAGTATTCGAATTTAAAAGGCATAATTTCAGTTAGGGGGAAAAAAGCTTTTGGCTTCTCTCCTGAGGCCACAAGAGGGCGCATCGAACAAAATATTATGCACGTTTCTTCAAAGCATAATAAAATAACAACTATCTTTGAAAAAATGTATAAACTATATATAATTAGTTGCTTAAAGAGCAGGTCATATTGGTTTTTGAAAAATATCTCTTTTGCAATTTATAACGTAGCTATCCTTAAATGAAAACAATCTGCAAAAAGTGCATGATAAACAAATATATTGTCTCTCAAAAGAGAGAGTCTATTCTGAATCGCCTTAACGAGTCGTCATATTTTAGAATCTTTTGCCTGTTACCGGTATACGTCACTGGGTAACACATTTGCATAATCCCCGCCTGCCCGTGAAATACGAACAGAGTCTGACCTGCCCACAAACACTTCCGCTAGTTAGTGTGTTTACATCATGTTGAGAAGACGCTGTGTTCAAGGATACCACAGAAATACAATTCGAACCTTTTGTTGTGTGCATGTCATTTTACCAAGGATTGCTTCTCTAATCTTGACTTTTATCTTCGTTGGCTTCTAATCTTCTTTATTTGGAGTTTATGACTTATGCTGCAGCCGGCCACCAGATGGCGATCAAAGTTTTGGCTTCACTTTTTAGGTCAGATAAGGCACACTTGGTCATTTCATTAGAGCACGAAAAATTGCAGCTGCTCTGAGACACACAACAGTTTTGCTCCAGCTTTTTTGAACATATTTTTGTTGGTGAAACAGAGCAAAAACTGACAATATTATGTCCAAAATGTAACTCACTCAATAACAACAAAATTTTTGTTAAACTTTTGTATAAAATCAACACATTTGCGATCGCAATAATGAGCTGATATTTGGGAAAACTGTGTTCCTGCTTGTGTGATATTACTTTATATCATATCTTACAAATATACAAAACAAAATCTCATTCAGGGATATTTTTTGCCCTAATAACTTTTCAATTATAGTGTCATCCAGTAGGCTTCATGAAGCATTGAATGGTTTTGGACTCTCAAGACTTGTTTTTGTTTGTTTTTTTGCCAAGTGAGTGACATACTCGATTATGTCAGCTCCCATATTGGTAAAACTGCAATTACAATATTATTGTAGACGATAAATATCGCACACCCCTAGTTGCCACTCACAAACTTTTGCATTGTGTTAGTAAGTGACCATCTGGTTTGGTTAAGTAGTCTTGATATTATGTCTTTTTTCATGTTAGTATTTCGGCCAATTTTGATTCTTTTGCATTTGTCAAGTGGCTGTTTGGCCCTATTGTCATGCATCCTGCTGGACTGAACATTTGTGCTCAATTCTGTCTTTCTGTTCTTTATTGCATTCTTCAAGAATGGCGCTGGACATGGCTGACTCACAGTACCTTCTCATCCTGGCACCGTCGCTGGTCATTGCTCTCATGTTCCTCTTTTTCTGGCTCTTCATGAAAGAGACTTCCTACGATGAGGTTCTGGCCCGCCAGAAACGAGACCTCAAATTGCCTCCCGCCAAGCCCGATACTCGTAAAAAGAACGAGAAAAAGAAGAACAAGAAGAAGGAGACTGGCGGAAGTGGATTGGGAGGAGGTGGGGGCGGCGAGTCAGAGGAAGACCTGAGGGATTTCGATACATCTGATGCCACTAGCCCTACCTCGAATGATGAAGATTCTGAGGTGGTGCCCGTGAGTCCACCTGTTGCTGCTCCGGTCCTGGCAGAACCTCCGTCTGGGATAAGAGAAAGAAAAAAGAAAGAGAAAAAGCCAAAAGCTTCTCCAACAGCTGCTCCAGCTGCTGCCCCAACGGTTGTACCCCTTTCCCGTACAACCCCAACTACTCCTCCAACTTCAGAAGAACCAGAAGTCAATGGCTCCAAACCTGCTGTCCGTAAGGAGCCGCCCCTCCCCCTGACCAAACAGTCCAGTCCACCGCAGCCTCAGGCCACGCCCTCTGCCCCCACTGAGACTACCAGCAAAAAGAAAGCCAAGAAGCAGAAGAGTGAGTCTGGTGAGTGGACTACCTACAAATAGGAATATGTCTTATGCAAATGCCATGCAATTGCTCCTTGAAAATGTGCAATGTTCTCATTCATGAGGGCAATCCAGCTTTTGAACTGTAAAGCCTAAAAGTATACTTTAGTTATGATGCAAGCACTTTGCATATATGTACAGCTGGTTTTTGCAGTTCTTCCAAATATTTCCAGATGCCGAAATTCCAGTGCATCACTACTAAAAATCATTCAGAACCAGAACCATTCAAAAACCATTCAGAACACCCTGACAACCACCATCATTACCCTAACAACCACCCAGAACACCTTCTTCTCATGTTCCTCTCTGAAGATTTCTGACTCTTATTTCTCACAGAAGAGCATCCACCTGAGGTTAAGCCTGATCTGTGTCCTCCTGTGGTGAAGAAGGAGGAGCCTGTGATCACCGAGGTGGAGGTAAAGGCAAAGGACGGAGCCGCTCCTTTTGCCACAGCAGCACCACCAACTGCCTCTAGCGGCAGTGGGCGTAGGAAGAAGAAGCAGAAGGTGGAACCTGTCATCACAGGTAAGAATAAGCCAAAATCAGACAAACTAGAGAGGTTAAAATTCTCAGTTGAGTCAACAGTGAGAGCAAAAGGGAAAGGTCAGTGAATCAATAAAGTGGGCATCTGGTCTGTTAGATATATGGCAAGGTTTTATAAAGCCCATATCACACAATATAAAAGGGTTATTTCAGCTAAACATGAAAATCTATGATCATTTGCTCACCCTCATGTTGTTCCAACCATATGACTGACTTGCTTCCAAGCAGTGTTGGGCAAGCTACTTGTAAAATGTAGTGAGCTAAGCTAGCATTTACTCTACATTAAATGAAGCTTCACTACACTGAAGCTACCCTCTGGGAAATGTAGCAAGCAAAGCTACAGCAACATGGCAAAAGAAGTTTACTACATTTAAGCTATTTTTTACAATTTCATTTTTATATTGAACCAACTTCATTCCAAGTCCGTGCTATCTCAGTGATCAATAAAACTATAAGTCAAACAGATAGGCAGGCATAATTGTTCAGTTCAGTTGTTTATTCAACAACTGTTTCGAAACCAATTTGGCAAAAAAAAAAAAAAAATGTGATCCACATAAAAACAAAACCAGGTATCGAGAGTGTATGTTCATGCGTTCGCATCTGGGTTTGCATTTCCGATTTGAGCTCGAGCTTCAGAAATGCTTGGAAAAATGTAGCTGGTGTGGACGCTACCACACTACTTGAACAATAAAAGAGCTTTGCTACTGAAAAGCTATTTTATTCAGAAAACAGCGACGCTATTGAGAACAACACTGCTTCCAAGGAGCACAAATGGAGATGTTCTGAAGGTGTTCTGTATTCTGCCCTTTTCTCTTCAAGGAAACTATACCAATACCAGTGGTTGTGACGCACCAAAAGGAGCAAAAAAGCATCATAGAAAAGTGGTCTATATGCTTTCATATCTCACTCGAGCAAATTCAAACTGCATAGTCGAGAAATATTTTTGTGGACTTATGAGTTCTATGGACTACTGCAATGCAGGGTCAGAAATTAACTTTTCCATTAAGGGGCAATATTTTCCCCCTAGGATTGATTTCCAGGGGCATATTTTACCCTTGTAAGGGCAATTTTTATAATTAATTATTAATTGTATCTGTTGCCTTTTATGCCAAATGCTTAAATTTAACCAATTACATAAACCAATTAGAATACTATTAACTGTTACCAATAACGACAAACTGTTTCAAATTGTAAAGAAATTCTACATTCAAAAAAAGACCTCATAACAGGGTAGGGCTGCAATATTATGAAAAATAAATATTGTCAATTATTCCTCTTGATATTGTAATAATGGTAATGTCGATTAATAGAATACATATAAAAACATTTTTGTGTTTGGAGAAATGGCAGGTCAAATTTTGGCTCCAGACAAGCATGTTGGTTCATGATGTAGTCTAATGCAAATTACAATCACTGAAGCTTCTAATAGGCTAAATTAATCTCTTACTTGCATCGTATCTGCAGTTTATTGTTTATAATGAGAGAATTCAGTCAGTAAGTGCGTACACGCAACAGAACTCCGGTGTTTACAGCACTGACTAATCAAAAAGCCTCTGATTGGCCACATTTCCATTGGAAATGTGTGATTGGTTGTAATTCTCAGTGCTGCCAAAAACAACACATAAAAGGAAATCTGATGCAACGTACGCAGATCTAACGGTAATGCAGCGAATTGACGCTTTCCCTGCATTTTAACATTTTATTTTAACTGCGACAGCCGTAATATATTTAGTTTAATTGTGCAGGGGTTGCACATTTTTTAACCTCATTATCTTGAATTTGTATGGTAGTTTTGTTCATTTTGGTAGTATTTTTTGCCACAAGCCCCCGTTAAATTCCGACCCTGCTGTAGTGCATTTTTAACTTTAACTTGGAAGTGTCCTTCCTCATTCACTGTTATTGTATGGAAAAGAGCAGCATGAACATTCTTCTAAACTTCTCCTTTTATGATCTATAGAAGAAACAAAGTTAAACCGGTTTGGAGCAACATAATGATGAGTAAATGATTTTAGTTTTGTGTAAAGTATTGCTTTAATAATTCCTGTGGTCATATTTGTTTCAGTGGCTGAGGCACATGTCCAGTCCTCAGCCCCAGTCACTCAGACTGACTCCACCACCTCGACAAACCACCAGAGCAACCAAAACAATGAGGCTCCGTCCCCTGCTCCTGCACCCACCAAACATGGCAAGAAACAGAAGAGCGAAACTAACAAAGGTACTTGGCATCTTTTAATAGTTTTTTTTACAGTATCACACAGAAAGGGGAATATAGCTGGATTTTAATTATTTTGAACATTTTTATTGATGCTTTTCCATTTTGAATAAGTTATTACAAGTTATTATAAGTAAATTACACTGTCAAGGTCCAGAAAAGTATGAAAGACATCTCAGAATAGTCCATCTGCCATCAGTGGTTCAACCATAACGTTATGAAGCGGCGAGAATACTTTTTGTATGCGAAGAAAACAAAAATAATGACTTTATTCAACAATTCGTCTCCTCTGTGTCTCTCTGCATCACCGTAGTGCCATTTTGGAGAATTTGAGCTGAACGCAGGCAGGGTACGCACTTCTGTGTCAGCCGCGCCACAAGGATATGTTTTCTACGTGTATTTACGCTTTGATTTGAAAGAAAACAGTGCATCCTTGTGGCGCGGCTGACACAGAAGAGCATACGCTGCCTGCGTTCAGCTCAAATTCTCCAAAATGGCACTACGGTGATGCAGAGAGACACAGAGGAGACGAATTGTTGAATAAAGTCGTTATTTTTGTTTTCTTTGCGTACAAAAAGTATCCTCGTCGCTTCATAACGTTATGGTTGAACCACTGATGGCAGATGGACTATTCTGACGATGCTTTTCATACTTTTCTGGACCTTGACAGTGTAATTTACTTGGCAGTCAATGGGACAGTCACAAGCCTCCCGGTTTTCATCCAAAATATCTTAAATTGTGTTCCGAAGACGAACAAAGCTTTTACGGGTTTGGAACGACATGGGGGTAAGTGACTAATGACAAAATTTTCATTTTGGGGTGGAGTAACCCTTTAAGAGACCGCATAATCTGTGATCCCATAAAATACTGCCTACGGAGGGTTTTGAAATTGTGATCATTTCCTGATGGTATGAGCAGGAGGCTGATATGTGTCTGTTTTTGTGCAGAGAACTCTGAGGTGAAGCTCAAGGAGCTGCTGGCCAGTCTGAGTGGACTTGTGCTGTCAGATTCTGATGTGGTCAGTCTCGTCTCGCTGCTCCGAGACAAGAGTCCCAACGCTTTGGACAGCTGGTATAAGGTAAGAGGATTAGGTTGACTTTTATTTTTTGATTAGTGTTTTTTGCCATCATGCAGTAATGAAATGTGTTTAGTGAAAGCTTGAGTTATCAGATTTCTGATGATTTTTCTGGTTTTGCTTTCTCAGTCTGCAGCTAAGTTTGAGCCCTCAGCCCAGCAGCTCGCAGAGAAAGATCGTCTTCTGAGCACGCTACAGGAGGAGGTGTCCATCGCCAAGGGCAAAGTCAAACAGTTAAGCCAGGTTAGTAATTTATTTCATTTATATTTCCTGATGTGAGTACCAGGTTTTTATGTGTGTGTTGCTTTCCATGAATAAGGTTTTAATGGTTATTAATTAATTAAATATTTAGGTTTATTTATTACTAGAAAATAATCATCTCAGGGTTGTAAACACTATTAAGACATGTTGCCAAAGTTTTTCAAAATTTGCATACCTCATTTAAAACAAACCTGCTTATATAATGTTTAAGTTAATTTGAGAAAAAAGGTTCTGAATAATTAGACTATTTTTTACCTTTTCTGGCTAAAAATTAAAATGGTCTTTTTATGAATTTCAAGACCTTTTTTGTAAAGTGCCACATAAACATCCTATAGTTATGACACAATATAGAAAATAAGTACCATAAATATAACTGACAATTTAAATATAACTTTAATGAGCTTGGTAGTAATTTATTGAATGGCACTTCAGGAACTGCAAGCTGAGAAGCAGAAGACAGGCCGTGTGGAGTCTGTGCTGCATGAACATTGCGTTGCCAGAGAAAAAGACATCATGCAGGTGAAAGCTCAGAGCTTCCAGGAGATGCAGATTAAGGTAATCAATCTTGATGACCGATCGGACGGTCACGCAGAAGGCAAATTGTAGATTAGTGGACTAGATCTGACCATGCAAGACATAATAGAGCATAAGAAAGCATGCTTAATGTGGTATTTTTATGTGTAAGAACATCCAATGACAAGTGAACTTTCTCTCTGCAGTTCCAACAGTTAAGAGAACAGCTGGACGGTCAGATTGCTCGACTGCAGCAGGAAAACGGCATCCTGAGGGATGCTGTGGAGAGATGCTCCACCACCAACCAGATGGAGACCAAGTGAGTCCTACCAACTGCCAAATTCCCCTCCTTTGGTCCACTTATAGTGTCAAGATTCCTAATGTAATTTTTCATGATCATCTTCCAGCCTTTTTCTACATTTTTTTTTTTTGGAATTAAATAGGGTTTTCACAGAACAATTCATGTTCAGAAGTGGCACAAACTGTTAAAGGGATAGTAATAAGTAATGAACTATCCCTTTAAAGTCAGACTGAAATGATCAGTCAAGCTATTTTATCTCAAAAGACCAAAGAAAGTGTAATTCCTCATGCTATGGCCACTTTAGAGCACTTCCATGTTGACACTTGGAATTTTCAGGCACTTAAGTGTCAGGATTGGTGGAAACACTGGACATTTCCACAATCTTTTGCGTACTTAGATGGTTTACCTTTAATGTGTGTTTTCAGGCATTCATCCGAGCTGAATAATCTGCATTCAGAATGCAACGGCCTGATGAAAGAGCTAGCAGAGACCAAAAACAAGCTGCAGCAGGAAGAGTTGCAACGGAAGAGTCTAGAAGTCAACTACAAGCAAAATGTTTCCCAGCTGGAGGTGCCTGTCACATCATTGTCTCAAAGCCTTGCACAATACACATCTTTTAACAACTTAACTTTTTAACATCCCATGAGTCCCATTTTTATTAGAACACCGAACAAGGCATTTACAAAATGTATAAAAGAAACATTTTTAAAAGTTTTATGATGTGTATAAAATATGTAGCTAACTACCTTGCACAAGTTTAGAGGTGTGATGTTAGTTTAAACAGTCATGTTCAGATGCTGTGCTAATTGACCTTCAATTGAAGAGTTTTGAAAGCTGTTTTAAAACCAGCGTCGCTTGCCCAGCTACTCATAATTTAAAAAATGCAGTCAGAACTGCACAAGGTAAACAGCCCCCTTTCCAGCGGTGCGCTAAATCAGTAAAATCATGTAATGTGACTTTTGCAAAATGGGACATGCTTGATTTATTAGAGTTGATTAGATTTATTCATGTTTTTAAAAGCACGAAAGAGAACTTGCACTGTTCCTCAGGAGGCTTTCTGTGCATGCGCTCGGAGACGAAACAGAACACCGACAAGTAAAGTCAACATTTAGCTTAAGGTGCTTGCCTAAATACACGCAAAAAGGTGTTAAAATGTGGCACTTGGTGATTATTCACGTAAACCCTCATTGGTTATGTCTTCAGTTAACGTAAACCGTTGAGAATGAAAATATGTGTGTAACAGTAAATTGGATCCGTGCGGCTCTTAAAGGGGTCATATGATGCTTTTTTAAAGATCATTATTTTGTGTATTTGGTGTAACAGGCTAATATTCCTGCTGCTGACTGTGTGCTTAATATTAATCAAGCAACAAAAAACAAAGAGACAATCACTCACTGCTCTTGACTGAAGGACTTTTGTAGCTATAATAAGAAACAAAGGAAGTTTAATTCTTACAGTGAAGACTATGCGGTTTTATTTTACATTTGATTATTCAGATTCTGTAGTAGGCTGTTAACTGAATACTTGCTTAAACAACTTAAAGTACTGTTTGTTTCATTTGTATCTTTTCTATTGTACTTGTCCTTTGCTTTTTTTATTACTGACAGTTTAATTATTTTCAATAATTTGAGGACTTTCTTTGTTTTTACTAATATTAGTTACCCTAGTATTCTGCTGTGGTATTGAGAATTGTGAAATTTCGCTGGTCTCTAAAATGACCATTTCATAGCAACCTTATTTACAGAAAATCTATATTTGATATATATCGCTATCTTTATATAAATCACTCATATAAAGTTTTGGTCATGTGGCCCACTCGTAATCGTGTTAAATAATTGTGATTACAATATTGACCAAAATAATCGTGATTTGATTTTTGCCATAATCGAGCAGCCCTACGGGAATTTTTAGAGAAGTGTGTTTGATTATTTCCTCTGCTCACTTTATGCACTTTGATTTGTATTTTTAATGTTTCAATTTCCATTTTCCTTACAACACTGCTTGTTGGCAGAATTAGCTTGTTATAGGAACTCTTGAAAACAGCTGAGCTTCTCTTTAATGTCTCTAAAATGTAGCATCTGTTTGTAGCGCCACTACTTTTAGCTACTTAATCCCTATTGAGTTGAAACTGTTTTGTATCTTTTGTTGCAGGATGCGAAACGTCGTTGGGAAGAGCTGCAGAACTATTTGCACAACGTGAGTGCAGAGAGAGAAAAGCTTCAGGCTGCTAAACAAGGTAGAAACACACATGCACACCCTCTTACAGACATCAAGTGTTCTGCACACACCACTTAACCAGTGTCTTCTGTGTCTTCTCAGAGCTGCAGAATCAAATGATGGCTGTGGAGAGCGAGATAACCAGTAAAAACAAGGAGATCCAGACTCTCCACAGCAGCCTGACGGACACTCTCATCTTTAAAGAGCAGGAGCAGCAGAAGGTCAAGCATCTGGAGCAGAAGGTCATGCAGCTGTTGGAGGCTTCTCAGCACACCATGCAGCCTGACGACCAACTACAGGAACAAGTCCAGGTACCTGAGGAATCACTGTACTCCTCGAACTCTAAAGAAGCATGTATGCATGTTATATGGCTGCAGATCATCACACAATGTTGTCGTTTATAGGATCTTCTTAAAGAAAACAAAATGCTGAAAGTTCAGATTGATAATCTTCAGACTCAGCTCAACACTCAGGTATGTGTGTGGGTTGCTGGATGAAGGTGAATCTGTCTCTGCTTGTTGGTGGACAGTCATGTTTAAGAGTCATTTCTTTGTTCCTCCTCTTAGGCTACAACAGTATCACATTTCGATGAGCTTCAAAAACTGTAAGTGATCAGCGCAAAGCTTCCTTGTTTTATAGTTTTGCAAAAAATAAGGCATGTTTCAGACTGCACATGTAAACGCAGCCCTCTACGGACACCTTGGCAATTGAATCGCCATTGGCTAGTAAATTTTTTATTTACTCGCCAGACTGAAATACTATACTTATATATACTATATATATATATATAAATAAATAAATAAATAAATAAAACCATGAACTTAGGGCTGGTGCTTTTTTTGGTCATTCAGTGTTCCTGTAAAAAAAACGAACAATAATACTGATAAGATATTATTATTATTATTATTATTATTATACGAATTTTACTAATAAGAACAATATAAAGCGCACCAAGGATTAACGAGCTTTTCTTGTGTCTGGCAGTCCTGGTGTTCGGTGCTCTGTAGTGCCGGCCAGACAGTAAGAGTTCAAAAAGGAGATGGTTTGGATGTGAGGGATCCAGAGTGATTTTCTGAGCCCATTTCCTCACTCTGGATGTATACAGGTCTTGAAGGGTGGACTGGGCAGCACAAATAATTCTTTCAGCAGTCCGAACCTTCCTCTGCAGCCTTCTGATATCTGATTTGGTAGCTAAGCCAAACCAGACAGTTATTGAAGTGCACAGGACAGACTCGATGACTGCTGAGTAGAACTGTTTCAGCAGCTCCTTTGGCAGGTTGAACTTCCTCAGCTGGCGAAGGAAGTACAACCTCTGCTGGGCCTTTTTAACAATGGATCTGTTGGGCCTTTTTAACAATGGAGTAAATGTGATTGTCCCACTTCAGGTCCTGAGAGATGATGGTGCCCAGGAACCTGAATGACTCTACTGCAGCCACAGTGCTGTTCATGATGGTGAGTGGGTGGAGTGCTGGGTGGTTTCTCCTAAAGTCCACTATCATCTCCACTGTTTTGAGCATATTCAGCTCCAGGTTGTTAAGACTCAACCTAGCTTCTATATGCAGAGTCATCATCATCCTGGATGAGGCCGATGACTGTAGTGTCGTCTGCAAACTCCAGGAGCTTGACAGAGAGGGCAGTAGAGGTGCAGTTGTTGGCGTACTGGGAGAAAAGCAGTGGGGAGAGCACACATCCCTGAGGAGCGCCAGTGCTGATGGTGCAGTTGTTTGACATGAATTTCCCCAGTCTCACTAGCTGTTGCCTATCTGTCAAGAAGGTGGTGGTGATCCATTGACAGATAGAGCTAGGAACAGAGGGCTGGGTTAGTTTGGTCTGGAGGAGTGCTGGGATAATTTTATTGAAAGCCGAACTGAAGTCCACAAACAGGATCCTCACATAAGTCTCTGGTTTGTCCAGATGTTGTAGGATATAATGCAGCCCCATGTTGACTGCATCATCCACGGACCTCTTTGCTTGATAAGCAAACTACAGGGGTTCCAGTAAGGGTCCAATGATGTCCTTCAGATAGGCCAACACCAGTCTTTCAAACGACTTCATGACCACAGATGTTAGGGCCACAGGTCATTAAGTCCTGTGATTTTGGGTTTCTTTGGGATGGGCATGATGGTGGAGCGTTTGAAGCGGGAATGGAGTTTGCACAGCTCCAGAGATCTGTTGAAGATCTGTGAAAAGATGTGGGCCAGCTGGTCAGCACAGGTTTTCAGACAGGCTGGTGAAACACCGTCTGGGCCTGGTCTTTTTCTTCTCTTCTGTTTCCTGAAGACCTGACGCACATCATCTTCACTGATCTGAAGTGCAGGATGAGGGGAGAGGGGGGTTGCTGGAGGTGTTAATGTTTGTGTAGAGAGTTGGTCAGGGCGGGTGTAGGCATGGGACGATAACCGGTTTCAAGGTATACCGCGGTTTGGAAAAGTCACGGTTTCAAAACCACTAAAATTTTCCATTATACCGTTCCTGCGGTATGCGCAGTTTTTTTACGTGTCGTCAAAGACGGAAAGTGCAGGACTCCCTCAGTTGTGTGCAGCGAAGAGCATAACGAGTCACACGACCCCTCCCCCTCGGCCCCTCCGGTTGGTGCGAGCAGTCAGTGAGAGTCACCTGTGTGTAGGATGGCCGAAGGAGATGAATCCCTGGAACTTTTTCTGCCGTCAAAAAAGACGAAGTCTGTCGTATGGGAATTTTTCGGGTAACGTAGACTAACCCATGTTCCGTACACAATGATGTTCCGTACAGATGACGTTTTAGCTCCGATTGCTAAATAAATACTTCCAGGTCGAACATAAACTATATATCTGTGTCATCTTCATTTCTCCCTCTTTCCCCCCCGATCAAGACAGAGACCCACCCGCCGTTTGTTTCAGTGTTGAAATAAATACTATTTGGCTTGCTACCGAGGCAGATAACATGGCTAATTAACTAGCTATCGTCAACTAGTTTCCTCCCTCACGTTACTTCACAGAGTGAGGAATAGCCTCACGTTACTTCACAGAGGGAGGAATAGCAGTCTAAACGTACTGTACTTGTCTGCGATTTAGTACAATAATAAAATTTAGCTCGTATCACGTCTATACTTTTAAGCCTCCTGCCATTGTTTACATCTGTTCAAAATCACG
>NW_015554059.1:151988-158217 GCF_001515605.1 Sinocyclocheilus anshuiensis
GCGCGCGCGCGCGTGTGTGTGTGTGTGTGTGTGTGTGTGTGTGTGTGCGCGCGCGTGTGTGTGTGTGTGTGTGTGTCACTCGCGCTCTCTCTTTCCTTACGTGTGTATTTGCACACATCCTCGTACCTCACCGCTCCAAACTTAATCCGGGAAAGGTGAACATTCCTGCATCATAACTTGGACTGAAAGATGAATGTGTAGAAAGTGAGCATGTCTCCAAAAACCTTGTTGAGCTGCAGGTTTAATGACTGCATTTTTTATTTATTTTTTTATTTTTGTTTTTACAGAAATTATGTTTTGATTATATTTTTGATTATTGAGCTGCAGGTTTAGGCTCACTTAAGTGACTGTACTTTTTTTTTCATTTATAGGGACTTTTTTTTTTTTTTTACAGAAAATAATTTATTTATGTTCTGATTATTGTTGAGCTGCAGGTTTAGGCTCACTTAAGTGACTGCATTTAATTAAGAAGAATTTAATTATTTATTCTAATTATTTAGCCTGACATGTTTACTGTTCCAAAATGTTCTATGTTTCTTAAAAATAAAATGTGTTCAGTGGAGAAAAAAAAGTTTTTTTTTACCCAGACATTTAAAAAGAACATATTTTAGAGCTGTAATCGCAATACCGTGATACCGTGATATTTTTTTTATCTAAGGTTATCATACCATCAGAATCTCATACCGGCCCATGCCTAGGCGGGTGTGGGGTGTGAGATCAGGAGTTTCAAATCCGCAGTAAAACTCATTCAGGTCTTCAGCAAGTTGTTGATACGCCTCAGAGCTGGGGGATGGCGTCTTGTAGTTTGTGATGTCTTTCAGGCCTTTCCACACTGAAGCAGAGTTGTTTGCTGAAAACTGGTTTTCCAGCTGCTTAGAGTAGCTCCTCTTAGCCACCCGGTTTTCCTTTGTCAGTGTGTTTCTGGCCTGATTGTATAAGATTCTGTCCCCACTCCTGTAGGGTCCTCTTTGGCCTGGCAAAGCTGTCTGATTTTTTTTCTGGGAACCATGGTTTGTCATTGTTGTATGCTAAATGAGTCCTGGTAGGAATGCACATAACCTCACAGAAACTGATGTAGGATGTCACGGTGTCAGTGAGCTCATCCAGATCAGTGGCTACAGCTTTAAAAACACTCCAGTCAGTGCAGTTGAAGCAGGCTTGTAAATCCCGCTCTGCTTCATTAGTCCATCTTTTTACAGTCCTTATTACAGGTTTAGCTGATTTCAGCTTCTGCCTGTAGGTCGGTATAAGATGAACCAAACAGTGATCAGAGAGCCCCAAAGCTGTCCGTGTGACAGAGTGATGTGCATCCTTTATTGTGGTGTAACAGTGGTCCAGTATATTACAGTATCTGGTAGGACATGTAACGTGCTGTCTGTATTTTGGCAGTTCGCTGGAGAGATTTTCTTTATTAAAGTCACCAAGAATGATTATAAAGGAGTCAGGGTATTGTTGTTCTGTGTCTGTGATCTCATCAGCTAGCTGTTGTAATGCTGTGTTCACGCTTGCAAAGTCAAATGATTTAAGCAGGTCTGACAGCAGAATGTGTAGCAATGTGTGTAATATAATGCGTAGCTGACTAGCATGCTGCACCAATTTAGAAATGTGACTTGTTAGTTTAATGTTGTTGATCAGATGCTATGTTAATTGCCCTTTACTTGTGAAAACTACTTTGAATCTAGCTTAGCTTGCTAGTCATAACTACTCATAATTTGAAGTATTTTTCTTTGCTTGTTAAAAATGTTTTATCAAAAAAATTATATTTATATTATATTATATTATATTAGGCATTGAACTGCCCACTAATTATCAGATTTTGATAAATAAATAAATAAATTTATGCATTTAGCAGACGCTTTTATCCAAAGCGACTTACAGTGCATTGAGCGGCACAGCGCAACAAATCACCGACAGAAAACTGCTGCCGGGTTCTATTTATGACGTGCTGACACAAATTTCAAATGGTTTTCAACGGTCGTTTGATCGCGTCCAGTGTAGGCAGACTTTAGCTGTTGTAGACACGGTGTTACTCACCTATTGAGAAGAAACAAAGCAACCTCGGCATCCGATCGCAGGCCTTCGCTCCTTGAGTTCTCTCCAGCGCTGGAAAGCTGATCCGATATTTACACGGGTCCAACTTCTTGCCTTATCGTTCCGCAGACGTTTTCCTCTTTTGTTTTTTTATGCGCCATCTCTATCTTTCTGTCGCTCCGCTCGGCTAATGTTCGTCCCATGCACTGAAAGCTCTCTCCTCCACATCACGAGTAGACACGCCCCTTATTGCTGATTGGCTACAAGTTTGTTTTGCTATTCGGCCCGAATCAGTTTTCTAAAGTGTTTTTGAGAAATCACATACCCTGCCTTTAAGCTTTAAAGCGTTTCATCCAGGTCGCCAGTAGCAAACAATGGAGCGCGCTCTGCTGGACAAACTAAGTAATTACACCATTTCAAGCATTTTATCTGCATTATATGTTCTGTAAAAAAAATTTTCATATCGGCGGCATATTCGCCGATCGGCCGATAATATCGGCAAAACGATATATCGGTCGGGCTCTACACTAAATAATAATAATGATAATAATTAAATAAATAAAAGTATTAAAATAATTTTAAAATATTAAAACAGTGAGCATCATTTGTGCATTACAAGATGTAATTTATTGTTGTGGTGGTAAAGCTGAATTTTCAGCATCATTACTCCAGTCTTCAGTGTCACATGATCCTTCAGAAATCATTCTAATATGCTGATTTAGTGTTCAAGGAATATTTCTTTTTATTATCAGTGTTGAAAACAATTGTGCTGCTTAATATTTTTGTGGAAACCATAATATATATTTTTTCTGGATTTTTTTGTTTTTGTGATAACAGAAAGTTCAAAAGAACAATATTTATTTGAAATAAAGATTTTTTTGTAACAATATTACTGTAACCTTTGGTCAAATTAATGCGTCCTTACAGATTAAAAGTATTAATTTCATTATTATTATTTCTATTTATTATTGTTATTGTTGTTTTTAAAAAGCTTACTGACCCCAAGTTTTCGAATGGCAACGTATTCATTGATTTAATTTCACAAAAACAAATGGCTGCAGCTTATAAATCTAAAACACTGTAATATTCATTTGTATTTAACCAGCAATTTTTCAACCCAGATATCACTTGGTGAAAGCATGACATTAATTACCCTGCTGCTTCACTTGCACAATGCTGATGCTTGTGGTGTCAAACAGGCCTGACTCTGCATCCTGACAAGTCCGTTTTCAGCGTCAAGTAAAATGCTACGTGAAGCAATAAAATAACAGCTTATTAGACTGTACAGTATGTTTTGTTTAATATACAGATATGTAGAATGAGATTTGGACCAATAAGACCTTCTACTTTCAGCCAAAAGTCCTAACATGGAACAGATTTATTTCTTGGTGCTTTATCATGCCTCACATGGTTGGGACACAACTTAAGGCAGTCAGCTGTCTTAAACCTCATTATACGTTATCTTGCATGTGTCTCTCATTAGGCTGGCTGAAAAAGAGCTACAGAGGAAGAGTCTAGAAGATTCTCTTAATGCTGAGAGGAGCAGCAGCGCCGGCAGGGAGATAAAAATGCAGGCAAGTGTCACTACTCTCGTTCCAGCTTACACCAGTTAAACTGAAGTGTGATTTCTGCTGTGTAATGATCACACGGCTCTCCCTGCCCTCTGCAGGCCATACACAATGAGAACCTGACAGTGAAGACTGACCTCCAGAATCTGCAGGCACAGATTTCTGAGCAGGTTAGACTTCAGTTGCTTTTCTTTCCACTAATCCATTAATGCACATTCACACTAACGCACACCACTGTCGTGTCTTCTCTTTCTCCAGGCTGTATCTATGGAGCAACTTAAGCAAAGGTGAGTGCATTGAAATTGGTTAGAATTCAGTGTTTCCCCTAGGATTTTTTTCAGGGGGGGTGGTAGACCCCCCAAAACTACTAGTGTTGCGGAGCGGGTGTGTTACGGATACGTGGTGTTGTCATAGACGCGGTGCGCAGTAGGTGGTTGTTTGTATCGGTGCATTTCTAGAGTGAGCTAAAACGACAAGAGTGCACATAAATTTGGTAAATAAATATAAACACCATTTATAAGCAAAATACCGATCGCACTAGTGCTACACTGATATTAAAAGTCAGGCCAATACGATAACCCAATTATTTTCATGTTAGATAAATATTAAAAATGTTAATGTCAATATGTCTACATATAAAAAAAATTCTAAAATATGTAAGTTAAATTAAACATTTTTCCTACTATTTTCAAGGTATGACCAGTATTATAAATGATTAACAATAATATTTACAAGAAGAATTCTTGCGAAACAAGTAATAAATGAAACCCCAAAATAGTACATTAAAATTAGACAATAGTTTTATAAATTACCAATTATATTTTATGGCCAATATTAAAAATCAATAATATTAAAATATTAGCATAAAAGTTAGCTAAACTTAAACAATAGTTTAAAATTATTTCAGATTTACAGCATCATAAACATGTATTTAAAACAGAAACAATACATTTTGATCTCAAATAAATAAACACATTTTAAATTTGAAACATTAAGTTTTAAAAAATGTAATAGATTATAATATATACAAGTTTGTGTGTGTGCATTATTAGAAGTGTATCTAAACTAAAAGACAATATAGTATACAATATGAAAGTTAGCATTTTAGTTTAGATTGGATTTTAGTTTAGACACGCTTGTGAAATGAACGAGATTCCTAATCAAACAAAGTATAATTTAGAGCTATAATTTTGCATTTCCTAGTAACATTTGGCAAGTGTGTAATGAATTTAACTGTTTTTATTAATGAACAATCACAGCTCTAGTTTTAGTCTGAAAGGACTAAAATGTAAGTTCCTCCAACCAGGAATTTTTCATTATAAATGCAGTGACGTGTATTGTTTATTAATGATCAGTAATTAATGGGTGTTGTATTGTGTTCTTAGCCTCCAGCAACGTGATGAGAAGGTTAGAATGGTGGAGAATTTGCTGGAGTCCAGCCTCATTCAGGTGGCCAATAAAGAAGACGAACTGAAGGTGAACAAGGAAGTCTTTATGAAGTTTTTAATATTTATGTTAATTCCTAATTTATATACATGTATGTGTATGTGTGTATATATAAATATATATAATATTTATAAACTAGCTAAAGCACCATGAATGCTCTTACAACAGCAGTTAAATAATCTTTTCTTTTTCTTGTTTTAACAGGCAATCAAAAATGAGTATGAAGATTTGAAACAGCAACTGGAGGCAGTACAGAAACATACTACAGAGCAGGTAGCGAGTACCATTACCACACACAGGCATTGTTTGTGGAGGAGAGAGAGAGATATTGTGATTAATGCTTGCCAAAGCTGCCCGCTCACATTCGTCCTGTTTCTTTCCAACACGTTTTTCCAGACAATGTCAGAAAAGACGCTAGAAGAGCTACAGCAAAAGTAAGTTACATAGTCACAACCAGGGCCAGAGTGGGGCCCATTATCAGCCCGAGAGTTTAATGCCTCCCTGTGTGTTTCAACAAGAACATACAGAAAAATAACTAATGACATACTAAACTCCTTAAGCAAACATTCTGCATTCAGCACAGCTGAAAAATTCACCACATACAAATTAAAAAGTTTTTTCACTTTTTCAACTTTAGTTAGTCTGTAATGTTGCTGTTTGAGCATAAAAAAATATCTGCAAAGTTACAAAGTACAAAGTTCAAAGTCCAATTCAAAAGGAGATATTTTATTTAACAGAAATCACTTTTCAAAAACTACAACGAACAACTCGTTTGGACTACAACGCATATTTTCCGGGATTTGTGATATCACAAATACCGACGAATGGGACGAGACCTGGTTGAGCTTCACTAGAGAAGGCAACGAGTGTTATCACTATGTCGGAGACACGCTAGCTTTCCCAAGGCAGACGAACTTTACAATCATTAACGTTACAATCATCCGGGTTTAAATCGCTCTCAAATTGATTGGATTTTGACGCAATATCCACACTGAAGCTCGCAGGCGGCTATGGTAAGGGGCATGACATTTCCCGACCAGGCGCCGAGTGCTGCCAATCACAACACACACTGGCCCAGCTAACCAATCACAGCACACACTGGCCCAGCTAACCAATAACAGCACATTTCGTATTTCAGAAGGCGGGCCTTCATTTGATACAGGAACTATTCGAGCCGTTCATGC
>NW_015554059.1:161519-170003 GCF_001515605.1 Sinocyclocheilus anshuiensis
TCCTGACCAGGCGCCGAGTGCTGCCAATCACAACACACACTGGCACAGCTAACCAATCACAGCACATTTCGCATTTCAGAAGGCGGGCCTTCATTTGATACAGGAACTATTCGAGCCGTTCATGCAAGACTGAGGAGAGAGGAGTTGTAATAATGTAAAATATGTGAAAAATAATGTGTTTTTCGAACAACCTAGTATGAGAGCCTGTTCTAGTACACCCCCAAAACAAATTCAAGACATTGTAAAAGAGCATAATAGGACCCCTTTAAAAACACTAACGGATAAGTACATTTTTTCCCCCATCATTTTGACTGAAAAAAAAACAAACAAACAAGAAAGAGCATTTAAACCTAGCGCCTAAACTTTCATTTAACTACAGTTATCTGTACTTTACATCGTACATGTGACTGTGGATTCACTCTTTCTCTGTGGGTGTGTGTGAGAGAGAAAGTGTGTGCACTCTCTGCCAAGTGACACGACACTTTAATACATAATGAAAGTAACTGATGTGCTGCTTTAAATACAAAGTTAAGATGTGTGATTAGTTACATTTTAGTTATCAGTCACACAGTAATGTAGCTTTTTCCGTGCGTGCGTGCGTGCGTGCGTGTGTGTGTGTGTGTGAAATATGGAAAGTGGGGAAGAAGCTGGGGATTTATATCCACCATATAATATTTAAAAACCGCCACAAAGAGATGTGCACAAGCAAAGCAGCGGGATGTATGCTTCTACATCTAAAATCCTGCTGTTTGCGCACATATTTTCCATGTCCCGTGTGAAACTGGCTTTGTGTAAGTGGTGCTGCTGGCTCAATTTAGGAGCGGCCCACTGGGATTTCTCCCGATTCTCCCAACGGCCACTCCAGGCCTGGTCACAACTAGACATGTGCCGTTATTCGGTAATGCGATATATCACGATAATGAATATGCACGATATTGTTATCGTGGGCACTTCAAAATACAGAAAATAATTATTTATAATAAATTATTCAGAATTTTGAATGCACTTTAAGAATACTTTTCCCATCAACTGGTCACAATGCACAACACGGTTTGGCTAGAAGGGATACATCAAAAACCGGAAGCTAACAATAAATGGAATTTTCTACCTATTAGATTGTGTTTTATTAACGTCTACACCTACCCCTTACAGTGATGCAAAAATAGTAATTGTTGTACAGTGTGAGAAAAATTACACTATATTGATGTGCGCATGCCCAGTAGTTTTTGCTGTATGCCATGCTACGTCAAAGACGCGTGCGCACTGTGATGTAAACAAGCACGGATGAGAAAGCGCATGGTGGAGCGCGTGAGAGACGCTCTGGATGAAAGCACATTCACTCTCCAGACAGCAGATGGCGCTAAACATAATGCAGCCGTTACCCCGGAAACCCCGTAAACAAAACAGCTTTCTGTTTCGGAAAGTGTTTAAATTATTTAAATAGCCATTCAGATTTTTGTATTCGCTATGGTGTTCATCACAGTGCCAAATACGTAAATATTTAGACTTAATAGGCTATTTATTTTCAAACTTGCCCTAGATATTGTTTGAAAGCATTTTGATTCTTTATTGTTCGGTCACACTTTACATTAGGGCTTCATTAGTTAATTCATTAGTTAACATAAACTGCCAATGAAAAATTCTTCTAAACATTCATTAATTTGAGGTAATTCCAATATTTAATAACACGTTGTTAAAATCGAAAGTTGCAACTGTGTTATTTAATGAGCTAACATGAACTAAGGGTTGTATTTTTTTTATTTATTTATTTTATTTTTTTTACAAAGATTAATAACTTCTGTAGCAAGTGTAGCTATTGCTCATTGTGAATGTTAATGCATTAACTAAGGTAAACTAATGAGGTCTTATTGTAAAGTGATACCTGTCGGTCTTTATAATTCTTTTGCACTTTAATCTGTGTAAAACTTTTAACTTTATACTTTTTTTTTTGTTGCTTTATTGTATTTAAATGTTCAGTTATTTTTGTTATAAGAAAAAAGTTATTAAACCTGTTATACTGTATTATGACAACACTTTTTTGCAACTAAATGTCAACACCGTGATAATACCGTATACCATGATAAAAGCATGATGAATTAATCGCAACATGAAAATTTGATACCGGCATATCCCTAGTCACAACTATAGATTATAGTTTGTGAAGTTTTAGAATGCCATTTGTTATTGTTTGAAAATACACACTTATAAATAGCATAAAATGTGAGTTTATAAAGGCAGAAAACTATTTCTTGAGTGCTGAAGTATTTCAACTTTCTGATTTGATCAGGATTCAGGAGAAGGATGAAAAAATTCGATCAGTCGAGGGAAGTTTGCAGTCAGCGATGAACAAAGAATCAGAGAGAACGAAGGCAATGGAGGTAAGTGTGTTCTGTTCATTTGGACGAACAGAAGTGTCCATCTGTTCATCTGTGCTCATCTATTTGCATGACGTATTAAAGACTTATATGTGTGTGTTCATAGGATCTACAACAGCAGGTCGAGACTCTGAACACTGAACTTGCCCAGCTGAGGAGCAGAGAAACAAAGTCAAACTCAGACTTGAACTCTAAAATCCAGGAGCTTCATGTTCAGTATGTATCACTCCTGTCACATGGCCTTTTGCTTGTCGATTAATCCCGATGGATCTTTTTCCCCATCTTTTTTGTTTTGTTTTTTTTTGTAATGTGAAATTCATCACATTACAGAAGTAAAAAAATTGCAATGTTTTGCTGTGAATTAAGTGTCATGTTTTTATTTGATTACTTTTTAAAGGAAAAAATTGAACTAAGTGTTATGAATTGAATTATACACCATTTTTGATGATAAATTTGTATTAAACCACAAAATGTTAATGGTTTTTATGGGGCCTAAATTGGAGTTTACCTGTAAACAAACAATGTTATGTTTACATTCATTTTCAAGGTCTAACAAACATGTGGAATGCACTCTATTAATGGTATGAAACAAATATCTGGATTATATTACATGATATAGAACAAATTACGGTGATTTAATATGAAATGAATATCTGGAGGATATTGAATGTTGTAGAAAAAAATGACTGTGTGTGATTTAATATTTTTTAGCCATATCACCCAGCCCTTCCCAAAGTTCTCATATTTGGTTCCATAAGCCAGTTCCTAAAATTGAGTTTCATTTCTGAAAGCATAATTTAAGTGATGTTTAAGAATATTCCATTTACAAAACCTGAAGTTGTGCCGCCAATTATAGCTTTTACCAAATTGTATTTTTGGACACAAATTGACACCATACAGTTATTATATTGTACAAGATTCTTTTATACGTAAATATTTAGACTTAATAGGCTATTTATTTTCAAACTTGCCCTAGATATTGTTTGAAAGCATTTTGATTCTTTATTGTTCGGTCACACTTTACATTAGGGCTTCATTAGTTAATTCATTAGTTAACATAAACTGCCAATGAAAAATTCTTCTAAACATTCATTAATTTGAGGTAATTCCAATATTTAATAACACGTTGTTAAAATCGAAAGTTGCAACTGTGTTATTTAATGAGCTAACATGAACTAAGGGTTGTATTTTTTTTATTTATTTATTTTATTTTTTTTACAAAGATTAATAACTTCTGTAGCAAGTGTAGCTATTGCTCATTGTGAATGTTAATGCATTAACTAAGGTAAACTAATGAGGTCTTATTGTAAAGTGATACCTGTCGGTCTTTATAATTCTTTTGCACTTTAATCTGTGTAAAACTTTTAACTTTATACTTTTTTTTTTGTTGCTTTATTGTATTTAAATGTTCAGTTATTTTTGTTATAAGAAAAAAGTTATTAAACCTGTTATACTGTATTATGACAACACTTTTTTGCAACTAAATGTCAACACCGTGATAATACCGTATACCATGATAAAAGCATGATGAATTAATCGCAACATGAAAATTTGATACCGGCATATCCCTAGTCACAACTATAGATTATAGTTTGTGAAGTTTTAGAATGCCATTTGTTATTGTTTGAAAATACACACTTATAAATAGCATAAAATGTGAGTTTATAAAGGCAGAAAACTATTTCTTGAGTGCTGAAGTATTTCAACTTTCTGATTTGATCAGGATTCAGGAGAAGGATGAAAAAATTCGATCAGTCGAGGGAAGTTTGCAGTCAGCGATGAACAAAGAATCAGAGAGAACGAAGGCAATGGAGGTAAGTGTGTTCTGTTCATTTGGACGAACAGAAGTGTCCATCTGTTCATCTGTGCTCATCTATTTGCATGACGTATTAAAGACTTATATGTGTGTGTTCATAGGATCTACAACAGCAGGTCGAGACTCTGAACACTGAACTTGCCCAGCTGAGGAGCAGAGAAACAAAGTCAAACTCAGACTTGAACTCTAAAATCCAGGAGCTTCATGTTCAGTATGTATCACTCCTGTCACATGGCCTTTTGCTTGTCGATTAATCCCGATGGATCTTTTTCCCCATCTTTTTTGTTTTGTTTTTTTTTGTAATGTGAAATTCATCACATTACAGAAGTAAAAAAATTGCAATGTTTTGCTGTGAATTAAGTGTCATGTTTTTATTTGATTACTTTTTAAAGGAAAAAATTGAACTAAGTGTTATGAATTGAATTATACACCATTTTTGATGATAAATTTGTATTAAACCACAAAATGTTAATGGTTTTTATGGGGCCTAAATTGGAGTTTACCTGTAAACAAACAATGTTATGTTTACATTCATTTTCAAGGTCTAACAAACATGTGGAATGCACTCTATTAATGGTATGAAACAAATATCTGGATTATATTACATGATATAGAACAAATTACGGTGATTTAATATGAAATGAATATCTGGAGGATATTGAATGTTGTAGAAAAAAATGACTGTGTGTGATTTAATATTTTTTAGCCATATCACCCAGCCCTTCCCAAAGTTCTCATATTTGGTTCCATAAGCCAGTTCCTAAAATTGAGTTTCATTTCTGAAAGCATAATTTAAGTGATGTTTAAGAATATTCCATTTACAAAACCTGAAGTTGTGCCGCCAATTATAGCTTTTACCAAATTGTATTTTTGGACACAAATTGACACCATACAGTTATTATATTGTACAAGATTCTTTTGGAGCTTCCCAGACAAAACTAATGTTGAGTTGTACAGATCAATAATGCATATGTGTATATCTTAGGTTAACGGCCAAGGATCAGGATGTTGAGAGGCTGCAGAGAGAACTGGAGAAGGAAATTCAACAACAGCAGGTGAGAGTGCTGAGAAATTCATATCAGATGCCGCGAGCAACTACAACAAACTATTAATGTAAAGCTTCATATTTACTTCAGGTAAATGTGTCGACATTGTGACATTCAGTTTGTATTTTGCATTGATATAATAATTTGTGTGTCTCTTTTCCCCCCAAAGCAAACCGTTTCAGCAGTTCCCAGCCAGGAATTAACAGCGTAAGATTCATGTTCTTTTAGTTAGGATATATGTTGATGATCGCAAACATGTTCCAGTATAATAAAGGCTTATCACACTGACATAATACACGCATTCTGCTCTGTGTCTGTCTTCAGGCTGGCAGAGAAGGACAAGCAGCTATCTGACCTTCAGGAAGAGCTGCTCGAGTTGAGGGAGTCGGTGGAGCTTCATCGTAAGAAGAACAACGTAAGTCTTGAGCAGCTCTCTTCCTGTAGAAGGAGGAGGACTAGCCAAGCTTTAGCTTTTCTAGCTTAATGCACATGCTAATGAGCATGTAAAGCAGGTGACTGAATTTGAATGGCAGCTCTAAAGACTTGACCAGATGGTGTGCATCCCAGAACCTTTGAGAAATGCATTTCTTCCAAATGTTGTCGGAACTTTTAAGTGTTAGTGATAATTATTAACTGCATATGTCCATGAAAATACATACGATACACTCAAATGAGACTGTAATGTCAATGACCTAGAAAAAGCTTTTTTTTCTACATAGTGGTGGTCTCCCCTCGTGGAGGCAGCCGTTTTTAGTTAACATGGATCATCATAAAATGTATGATGCTGATTGGGAATTCCTAAAATGGTAACGTTTGCTTTTTCTACATCCACTCTGATAGGTGTCAGTATAAATTCTGAGATCACTGTCGTATCACACAAACAGAACCGCTGATTTAGATGGTCTAGGAGCACTTGTGTACATCACCTCAGTAATTTTTATTTTTTTTATTTTTTTTAGTTTATTCGTTTATTTTAGGTATGCTATGGTGTATTCGAATTAAATATCTTGCATTTGTTCCACTGCTTTTTAGCTCAACATTCTTCATGGTACATTTACATTTTTTCCTTTTTTTTGTTGTAATTCTTGAGTTGCAGGACAAGTTTGGTCATTGTTAGGGAATTTAAACTCCATGAACATGTATAAACTTTTTTTAAATTTATAAACCTACATTATTTTGTGTATCTTTAATGTCGGTGTAAAACAATGATACATGGAAATGCCCAGGTTGTGCTTTGGGCTGTATACATGGTTCTATAAATGGCAAAATGAATGGGACAATCGTTTGCTTGGCAAGAGTGTAGGCTGAACTGAAAGTGGTGTTTCTCTGAAACTGACTAGGAGCTCCGGGAGAAAAACTGGAGCGCTATGGAGGCGCTGTCAGCCACCGAGACCATACTTCAGGGAAAACTCGCCAAGAGCGCCAAGGTTCGCACCACAACTCCCAAACTACTTCACTCTAGAGTCAAATCAAAGCATCTCCAATAAGCCTCTGCCATTTATTGACCAGTGAAGTTCTCATTCCTTATTAACGTCCTCATGAATGGGTGCATACTCATTTTATAACTCTGAACTGCTCAGCTGCATGCTACTAATGCGCTATGTTGAATGCTGAGAGCTGTAAAAAGCTGCAAACTTGCGAATGTGCTTTTTGACCAGAAATTTGGGCTGAATCTTGTCGTTTGTTTTTAAATTCTCCTTTGTGTGTTTTAAAAAAAAATTGTTTTAAACAAGACACCTGAAATGAGTGTGCAGCTATTTTTTATCCTCTTTTTTTTTATTTTTATTTTTTTATTAGATTAAGAATCATTTCATGCCCATTGTGTCATTTGACCTCCCCTGATTTCCTTTCCTAGCATGCTGATCACCACCCGATTTCCACTATTCTGTCAGCACCAATTTCAATCTTATTACAATCATTCCAAAGAACTTTTTTGACATAAAACAGCAAATCGAGTAGAAAATGAACATCCAAAGAGTGTCTTTTTTTAATTTTTTTTTATTGATGTACGTCTTATTCTCTGATTGCGTCCATCCCGTGTTTCCCTTTCCCAACACATTTTAAGATCTCACCATCTCTCTCCTCCTGCCAGGTGTGTAGACCTGTCAGTAACCAGAAACTCCTGCCCCTTCGTGGGCTTGAGCAGTCATCTAAATGTAGCGAGGCATAGAGTAACCAGTGACTCTATAAACGGTCCTGAAGCTATAACTAACCCTGCTTATTGACCTTATTGTGAAGAAAAATCATCTGCATGTTATTCCAAATACCAAATAAATTTTAATCTTTTTCTAATCAAAAATGTGATACCTTGGTTAGTATTTTTCTAGCGCATTTTTATTTGAGCTGGATCTGTTCTGGTGTGTAACACTGACTAATCACAATCCAGTCAGTTCCCAATGGATATAAACTCCTACTCTTTTCTGATTAAAGGGTTAATCCATCCAAAAATGAAATTTGGCATAATTTACTCATGTCAACCTTTATGACTTTCTTTTGTGGAACATAAAAGATGTTTTGAGAAATAAACTGGTTACCAAGAGTCATCAACATATCTACTTTTTTGTTCTGCAGAAGAATGAACAACATGAGGGTAAATAAATGATGACAATTTTCAATTTTGAATGAACTTTTCCCTTTTAAATATCCTGTTTTACTTTACTTAAAGTCCACGATTATTTTCTTGTAAAATATCCCATTTCATTGGAAATGCAGCACACTATTGAAGTAAATGCTTCAGTGTATTATGGTGACTTTAAAGGCTAGTAATTTTTGGAAATGTCTAGATGAAGTAGAATTGTATTTATTTTTATTCATTTATTTATTTATCTTTGCTTTTTTGGCTTTTTAAAGATACGGTGTTTTACAATTGTTTTAAAACAATTTTCTTTTCGAGTTGATTCAGTGCTGGGTTTTAGATGTTTTCTTGTTTGTACGTGTTAAGAGTAGAGGTTAAAAGTGTTGTAGTGAAAAAGTATAAAGTTTTTTTTATGTTTAGTTTTTTATTTGTTTGTTGTATTTTACAGTGATTTCTCAAAATTCACAGACCCATAAGATTAACTTAACTTGGTCTGGGATTGATGCTGAATGTTGATGTCCAGGACTAAACAGTTGTGTATCTCATTTGTGTGCATATATGCGATAATCGGAGTTTATGACTTATGATGAGAATGAGTGAAATTTCTTAAAGGGGTCCTATTATGCTCTTTTACAAAGTCTTGATTTTGTTTTGGGGGTGTACTAGAACATG
>NW_015554059.1:170138-170393 GCF_001515605.1 Sinocyclocheilus anshuiensis
CTAAAATTAAAAAAGTGAAAACGCATAATAGGACCCCTTTAAACATTTTTATAGGGGTATCTGTCACTTTTTGGTGGGGAGCACCAGTGGCTTGATAGAGATCTAGGCACAGTTTTTGTGGTGTGGATTACGGAGTGGTTTTTAACTGACCCATGAAGTGTAATTTGAGCACCTTTTAAGCAGTTTGATTGATGGGAGTGTTTGATCTGTGTTTTTCCACAGGAGCATCAGACGGTGCTGGAGTCAGCGGAGGCC
>NW_015554059.1:170727-193015 GCF_001515605.1 Sinocyclocheilus anshuiensis
ATGCCGAGCATTGCTGCACAGACTCCTGCCGCACGTGCCGCTGCCCACCGACCAGGTGCACAATACTAACACACACATGCAAAGCAAAAAAAAATTTGTAACCAAAGTTGTGCAAGGAAAGCACAGGTAATTTATTTCACATCCCTATCCTAATATACTGAAACAGGATTCACATCTGTGCAGAAATGTGCATTGCGTTTACAGTGTATTTCAGTGCCCTGTGCATGATTGCAGAATCCTCTAATGTACATTTACATTCTGATTGTGCAGAACCACCAGCAGTGGCTACAGAAGTTTGAGACATCTGTGAGAGAGAGCTCGGCTGGAGAAGTGACCTCTGCTTCAGGAGCTGGAGATGCCCAGGTACAGATGCATTGTAAATCTTCCAGAGACAATATCTAATGAACCAGTTCCAGTGCTTCATGAATCAAGTGGATGCATAAACGTTCAGAAGAGTTCAAGATTCATTTTTTTGGGCAGGCTTTAGCAGAAAAGTTGAAGGAGGCTGAGGAGGCCCAGAAAGTTCTACAGAAAGATTGTGAGACGTACAAGAAAGTGCTAGCGGAGACTGTGAGTTGTGTTCATGGCGTCTGTCTGCGATTTTTAAAAATCTAAATGTTTGACACCTGACAGTATGTTAGCAGCAGTGGGCTGAGGGGTGTGTAGTGATGGTGTTATTGAGGGGTTTTGATGGTGCTGGGTGCACAGGAAGGGATCCTGCAGCGGCTACAGAGCAGTGTGGAGCAGGAGGAGACGCGCTGGAGGGAGAAGTTGGAGCAGTCACAGGCTGATCTCAGAGAGGTTGGTAAAAACAAACACACTACGTTGGCTTTCCTCAAACATACACTACTCCTTTGACATTTTAGTCAGGTTTAATGCAAAAATTATGATTAGGGTTCTTTACTAAATCCTGCAGTGCATCATTAGAGGTATTATTATAGTAAATCAGTTAATACATTCATCAGTTGATGCATTCAGTCATTGTCGGATTCATGGCATCACAATGCGTTTTGACACTATATGTTATTATATTATAAGTTATAGTTGTTTTTGTAATGTTTATAAGAGAAGACTCTTATGCTCATCAAAAAAACATCAATATTGTAAAATTATTACAATAAAATGTTTTTGTATTCGAATATATTTTAAAATATGATGGCAAAGATGAATTTTCAGCATCGTTACTCCTGTCTTTAGTGTCACAACAGTTGTGCTGCTTAATATTTTTTGCAGAAACAGTCATCATTTTTCTAGGATTCTTTGTATTATACAAGTTATATTTTATTATATAGTATTTGTAATACAATATCTAATAGTAGTACAGTACAATAAATGTATTAACTAATTAAGTAAATAAATAATTAGAATGTGATATACCAAAAAATCATCACACAAAATGGTAATGACAATTTGGGTGAAAATGTGTGTAATTTTTATGAATATAATTGTGTTAATGCGTAATGTCTTTTCTTTTTTCTTTTTTTTTTTCCACTGTGACCTAGTGTTTTTGTAAGATTCATCAAGTTAGACTGCAAAGTAAAAATGTGATGCTTTTGGTGTTTAGATGACTCAGAGGGTAACTGCACTGGAACAGGAAGTGGACAGACTGAACTCAGATGGAGATGTGGAGAGTGTGAGTTTGCTTTCAGTTTGAACCTGCTCTTTATCAGCTCTGAAACGCGGTACTACTTGCACCTTGAATTTGACAAACAAAATAGCTCTGAGCTGAAGAATATACCTTTGAATACTGCTTTGCAATGTATATATTGTAGTTGAGGCAAGACAAACAGCACATGGAGGCTGAACTGGAGAGAGCGGAGCGTGAGAGCGCCACCTATGTGTCAGAGGTCAGAGAGGTGAGCACAAATACTAAAGACATTCAGAAGCCTCACTGCATGCTTATGCTTCTCTCGTTCTGTCATATTTTAGTTTGTTGCTTGTGGTTGTGTCGTTTTTAAATGTCTTAACACATTAGATTTTAGCAGCTAAACTAAAATCTGTTGAAGGGTTGGCATCTACTTGTCTATCCTCAGTCCGAACTATCGCAGCTATCAGTGATGAACGAATTTATGACATACTTGACGTGATCTTTCCAATGCTCTCATTAACCTGCAGATCTTTGTAGAAAGCTTTTATTGTCTGGACTGAGGATAGAACGGTCTTAAAGGAATGTTCCGGGTTCGATGCAAGTTAAGCTCTATGCTTTTACAGCACGCTGTCGATTACCAGAGAAAGAAATTTCGACTTGTTCCTTCCTTCGAAGTAGAGGGTTTAAATATTGCCACAATTACTTCCATTGTAAGCGAGTCAGAATTCTTTTCTGTGGTAATCAATAATGCTCAACTTTCCTGGATGTTTCTCAGGGAACATAACATTTCTTCAGTAGAACATTACAAGTCTTGATCTTCCATGGACATGTTGGAAATGACATAGGAAGTCCCTTATTTATTGTATCAAATTCAGACACTTCCTCCAAAACCACCACCCAGTTTCTCAGCCCCACTCATCCCTTAAACATCTCAAACTTCATTTCAGCTCAAAGATCTCTTGACCGAGTTGCAAAGCAAACTCGACGGCTCGTACACAAAGGCCGTCAGGCAGAATGAGGAGTTGAATTTGGTAAGACGTCCCCCTGGTTAAACTGAAGTAGCTTTCCCTTTCTCCTCTTGAGCTCACGTGGGTGAGGGCGCTCGCTTCAAGGGCCTGGACTTTTACGGCAATGGCTTACTATCTGTTATCTCTAATTTCTGACCATTTATTCAGCTGTAAATGTGAATTCATTTTCCAATAATTACGCTGTCATGCTCGAATAATGACAAAACGGCATCATAAATTGCCGTTAATTTAACAATAAATGCTGTTCTTGAGAAAAGATCAAGTCCTGATCATATGAAACATTAAAGATGACAGGTACACCTTGCCAAAGTTACGATGTGTTAATCTGTCATCTAATACCTTACTCTGTTTACTCTGCGGTCGCAGTTTGACTTACTGCCACCTTTGCTTAAAACTTGGAAATGCAGACACAAGCACACGCACATTCTTAAAGGCTCAGCTCTTGTCTGTTACACCACACTACTGTTCAAAAGATTTGGGCTCATTAAGATTTTTTTTTTTAAATACTTTTGTTTGGCAATTGATCAGAAGTCACAGTTAAATGGATAGTTCACCCAAAAATGAAAATTTTGTCATTAATTACTCACCCTCATGTCGTTCCAAACCAATAAGACCTTTGTTCATCTTCAGAACACAAATTAAGGTATTTTTGATGAAATCCGAGAGCTTTCTGACCCTCCATAGACAGCAATGTAACTGACACATTCAAGCAGTAGCCCCTCACTGCAGAACACAAGATCCAGGGGGCGTGGGTGGATCCAGATCTAGGGGGTGGAGATTGCTAGGTTTTAGGGGTGGAGATGGGTGGGTTTAGAGATCAGGGGGTGGAGACGGGTAGGTTTAGGTATATGTAAGGTGGGAGGAGTTGGATCTGGATCCAACCGTGCCCCCTGGATCTTGTGTTCTGCAGTGAGGACCATCTCCATTCAAGGCCCAGAAACGTAGTAAGGACTTCGTTAAAATGGTCCATGCGACATCAGTGGTCCAACCGTAATGTTATGAAGCTACGAGAATACTTTTTGTGTGCAAAGAATACAAAAATAATGACTTTATCCAACAGTTTCTTCTCTTCCGTGTCAGTCTTCGACGCGCGTTCATGTGTGTGCATCCTCTGCTTGTAAACAAGGCTCGGCGCATCCGGGTTCTACATCAGAGCGCCGGCTTCTGCGTCAGCAGCACCACACACATGAGTCATGGTACTGTCCTGAATGGCGGCAGAGACTGTCCCAGAAGAGAAGAATTGTTGGATAAAGTCATTAATTTTGTTTTCTTTGCGCTCAAAAAGTATTCTCGTAGCTTCATAACATTATGGTTGAACCACTGATGTCACATGGACTATTTTAACGATGTCCTTACTACATCTCTGGGCCTTGAATGTGGTAGTTGCGTTGCTGTCTATGGAGGGTCAGAAAGCTCTCGGATCTAAAATACCTTTATTTGTATTCCGAAGATGAACGAAGGTCTTACTGATTAGGGACGACATGAGGGTGAGTAATTAATGACAGATTTTTAATTTTTGGGTGAACTAGATTTACAAAAATATATATTTCAAATAAATGCTGTTCTTTTTTTGCTTTCTGATTATCAAAAGAATCATTACAAAAAATGCATGGTTTCCACAAAAAATGTTAAGCAGCCCAACTGTTTGCAACATTGATAATAAAATGAAATGTTTCCTGAGCAGCAAATCAGCATATTAGAATGATTTCTGAAGAATCATGTGACACTGAAGACTGGAGTAATGATGCTGAAATTTCAGCTTTACCATCACAGGAATAAATGACAATGAACAAAATATTAAAATATATTTTAAGTTGTAGTAATATATTTCATCAAATCAGTGATTTTACTGTATTTTTGATCAACTAAATGCAGCCTTGGTGAGCATAAGACACTTCTTTCAAAGCCTTAAAATCTCTTATCAACTTTAAAATTCTGAACAGTAGTGTTTTTTTTGTTTTTTATTCTAGTGTAAAATGTTTGTCCATTGAATGTTCTTTCACCTTTTATTCTCTGAACTAGTGTCAAATCATCAGTGTTTGTGTGTTTTTGACATTTAGACATCACCTGCTTCACCGTTTTGTAAAGGAAACTTAAATTTCCACAATTTAAATGTCCATTTCTAAGTCGGTGTACTTTTGAAGTAGCTGTTATCATAACCAAAACTTTACTACAAACATTTGTGTGTTAGAGAAAAATAAAATTAATTTCAAGTATTCCTCACAGATAACTGTATTCCTTAAATGGATAGTTCTTCCCAAACTCATTTACTCATGTCATTCCAATCCTGTATGATTTTCTTTGTTTTGTGGAAGTCCAAAGGAGATGTTTAGCAGAGTGTCAGAGCTGCTCTCTTCCATACAGTGGCAGTGAATAGGGACCAGCTGGTTTCCAGCTCCAAAATGCCAAACAAAGTATCACTAAAATAGTCTATTCATTTCAACATTGTCAATATTTACTGAAAATCCTGACAGCTACACTCAACTTTTATTTTATGAAAAAGAGCAGCTTGGGCATTCTGCTCTAAATAGCTCCTTTTCTGCTCCACAGAAGAAATTAAGACATAAAGGGTTTGAAAGAGTTGGGGGTGAGTAAATGATTTTCATTTTAGGTGAGCTATCCGTTTAAGAGCCCCATCATTGACTTGTCAGTAAAGTGATATTTGGCTTGGGTTTTTGTTCAGCTTAAGACTCGGCTGACTGAGACGTTGTGTAAGCTTGAGACGGAGGAGAGTGAGCGACAGAAAGTGGCTGGAGATCTTTATAAGGTAAAGCTCGTGATGCAGGAGGAACTTTCTGTTAAACCATCCACATTTTAAAACACTGAAGTGGTTAAGAAACTTGTTAGCTATCAAGTTATTTTCTTTCTCTCATTGTATGCTGTGTCACCTGGTCACAGGCCCAGCAGTCTCTGGAGTTGATTCAGGCAGAGATCATTAAAGAAGCAGGCCAAGCTGACCTGATAGAGACCAGCAGCCTCACGCAAATGGTGAGAAGTTTGTTAGCTTTTAAATGATAAAACCATAATTACAAAACAATATACTATTTAACGTGTGGACAGTTTTTGGTTGTCAGATGTGAGTGGGTTAATGAGATGAACTACACCAGTAGTTACTGTACTAGGACACCTGTGTGAATTTGAGGAGAACTGACTTGAAACACTTTATAATGATCATAAATTTAAATACCACTATTTTATAGGGTTGTATACGTGTGTGTGTGTGTGTGTGTGTGTGACACACCAGCATGTCATACAGGCTGTTACTGGGGAGATGGAAATAGATTTTAGGCCTATCATGTCAAGCAGGAGTAGAATTACATATGAAGTAGTTTTATACATGCATAATATCATATATAGTTATGTTTTAGTTACTTATGTCCTTGCATATTCTTATGTATGTATATTTTGGCATTTGAATTTCTTCACAAAACGTATATTTTTGTTAAAAAAGCCACACTGTTTATAATATACAGTTAGCATATACAGTACAGTACTATATGAAAGAAAGACTGGCTGCCCATACTGGTATATATATATATATATATATATATATATATATATATATATACACACACACATTGAGGAAAATGACGTTCAATAAGTTTATTGAAAAATGGCTGAGAAGAGCGAACTGTATTGTGCAATGATTTATAGTAAACTACAAGGAAATCCATTAACCAGTGCTGTCACAATTAGCGCGTTAACGCAGGTAGTTAATTTTTAACGCGTTACAAATATTTAACGCAATTAACGCAGGGGTGGAGCTAGGGTTGGCCACCCCACTCACAACTGCAGCTTCTGTCTCTTTTTTTCTTGTTAATTGAATTGAAGAATTGCATTTAGACTCAGAACGTCTTTACGATCACAACAAATGGGAGACTTTTCAGATGCGCACTCCAACTTCACCTCAGCACCAGGCGCGAGTCAAACGAGCGCAGAAAAGGTACAGGTGACGAGGGAGCTTCAGTAGAACAACAGTGAAATGCGGCCAGATGAGAGGCCTTTACAGTATGTCAGTAAAAACCAATTTTCTTGTCCTGTCAGCCGTTATACTGTGCTCACAGCACGTGCTCTTCAATTGCACACACAAATGCGGCAGCGCGCGCTGTAGACTGTATCATTTCATACCAAAGCGCGAAAGAAACTACGAGCATGCAGTGTCATAGTTATGTCGTCAGTTAAGTTGCCAAAAAGGCGATTAAAGCTGCCTTAAAACTCTGCATGTAAGTATTTGTTATATATGAGTCAGATTTATGAACGTCTCTGAAATGGTTTTCAAAACTGTCCTGGAGCAGCCCAGCACTGTCTCCCTCATCTAACACACCCGATTCAACTCGTCAGCTCATTAGTAGAGACTTTAAGACCTAAAGTGGGTCAGAAAAGGTAAAGAGTCGTGAGAAAATATGATGCGTGTCAGATCCGCGTCGTGTTTAGCAGCGGCAGCTCTTAAAGTAATGGTAGCAAAAATAGCATAATAACCCAGCTGCTGTGATGACTGTTAATCAAAAAACTAACAAAAAAAAATAGAGGAAATCAGTAACTTTTGTAGCTTTAAAGATTAATCTTTATTTAAATTAGAATTTAGTGTTTGATAACTTTATTCAATTTCTGTATATTTCCTACTTGCTGAAGGGCACAGGTAACTAAATATGACATTTATTATAATGGTTTATGTGAAGACTGTTTTAAGTTCACTTAAATTAGAAGTTATTTTAATAATATTCTAATAAATGTTAAAATTAACAGCTCTTGTAATGTTGAACGGCTAGTCAATGGTTAAATATTAGGGGAAAAAACAATTTCATAGAGACATCAGTAGTAGTAGTATTAGTATCAGTGATATTTGCCTTGAGTCATAAAAAAAAGATGCCATTAAACAAATATTAAAAATATACTGTCTTTGTTGTTTATACATTAATTTGAAGACTGAATGTGAAATTATTGCCATATAAAAGTATATTTAAAAACTTAGGTGGGATTAATCGTGATTAATTTCAGAAAAAATGTGATTAATTTGTAAATTTTTTTTAATAGATTGACAGCACTACCATAAGCATTTCATGTAACAAAAAAATTTAAAATTCAGCAAGTTTACAAGGCAACATTTATCTTTTTAATCAGGTTTAACTTGATGTACTAAAACTAAAAGTGAAATTTAAATGAATATTAATAAAAACTCTAGACTAAATAAAATATATAACTAAATACAATATATAATAAAACTATACATACTTTACAACTATATAAAACCGAAAACAGGAACGAAAATTTAAATGAAAATATACAAATATTAATAAAAACTATAAGAATCTCAGTGATACTAAAACACTGCAAGTGTGGTCATTGATTTTAGCCTTTGGAAAATTGTGACATTTTAAAAATGTCTGGCTGACTTGTGCAATCTTTTGACTCATGTTCTTAGGAGGAGATTGACCGTAAGGAGAAGATGACTGCAGGGTTGAATCAGACCGTACAGGAACTACAAGAACTACTTCAGTCTGTCAACAGACAGCTTACCAAGGGAAATGAAAGGGTAGGTTCCTTTTTTTTTTTTTCCTGAACTGTATTCTAGTTTTGTTTCTTAGATCAAGTCACTGTAGTTAAAAAGATAAAAATAAATACAACCAATATTAGACATTTTACACTTGGCTTTTAACCAGCTTTGCCTATGTATGCTTTTTCTTACATAATGTAAAAAAACATAAATATTTAGTGGAGTTCACAGAAATAGCAGAAAATTAATTTCCAGTGACTCTGATTGCTGTAAATTAATTCTGTTGACTACTGTATTTGGTAATGTTTGCTCCCAAACAAGTTATGTTAAACAAGTGCCTTAATGTCTTTTTGTTTCAGGATGATGGGGATAAATTATACTCTAATTATAAACTGTAATGAAACGAGGAAGACTTCAGTGTGCTCTCATAAAGCCAAATGACATCATACCAGAATAACCCACCGTTTGATTCCAGCCCTGTGTACCACACCTGATCTACCATGTGATCTCCAGTTAAACCAGTCCCCAATCCCAGCACACTCCAGCCTGGGGTCCCGTTCTCCCAGCAGGACCCTGACGACGTGCACTCAGTGAACCGGATCCTTTCTAATGCTGTGGCATTCCTCATATTCAGTAGACATACAGAGCAAAGGCATCCGATAGACGAGACGGTTAGACTCGTTCACATTTCATTTGACCCATTTTCAGTCCAAATACTTTGAATACTACTTTTTGTTAGCTCTCTTCGACCAGAGAGGGTTTTATCCTTTCATATAAAGTACATTGAGGATATTTGTGTCGTTTTAAAAATAAAATAACTTAAAATCTACTGACATTCACTATGTTTTCAGCTCTTGTCTTGAAACCCTTAAGTTCAGAGGCACATGCAAGAGATCCGTTTTAAACCAATAAATGCTTTTCCTGACTAATTATGCTCAGTTTAGTATTTGTTTTCCTGGGGGCCTGTTGTAATGAGGGACATATTATGATATCATGGGTGAAAGACGGGTTAAATCTGTGCTAAACACCACTGCAAGCAATTCTTTAAGTGCTGCTCAGAGGCATCCTCCTCATCTGTTATCACACTCTATACTGTTGCTTATTTCATTAACACTGATATTTCATTTTTTTGTAAAACAGGTGACCGGTAATAAAAGGGATGCTTGATTAAAAATGCAGTGTGGCCTCGATTTTTATTTTTTATAACACTTCTTTCTTTCTTGCTTTCTTGCTTGCTTCACTTTTTGAACCTATTAATTTTCAGAGTTATTTGAAAACGGTAATGGTAAATAATGTTGCACACTGGCATAGTTGGCTGGAACAGTATTAAAAGGCTACAGTTTTGGGAGTAAAAAAAGTTTATTTTAAAACAAACTAACATCACACACATTAGGCTGATATAATTATTTTAATGAATAATATGATTCATTTATGATCTATGGTTAATTTTAACTATGCTACATTAATTTATCATTTTAATAATTTATATATGGAGACTTAAAGGGATAGTTCACCCAAAAATTAAAATGGTTATTTCCTGCTATTTTTGTTCTCTTTGCGCACAAAAAGTATTCTCGTAGCTTCATAAAATTACGGTTGAACCACTGATGTCACATGGACTATTTTAATGATGTCCTCACTACATCTCTGGGCCTTGAACATGGTAGTTGCCTTGCTGTCTATGGAGGGTCAGAAAGCTCTCGGATTCCATCAAAAATATCTTAATATGTGTTCCGAGGATGAATGAAGGACTTACTGGTTTGGATCGACATGAGGGTGAGTAATTAATGACAGAATTTTAATTTTTGGGTGAACTATTACTTTAAGGGGAATTTAGCTTCTATATAAAGTAAAAAAATAAAAATAAATCACAATTATACATTATTATAAAAGTATTTATTATTTTTATTTTAAACAAGTCTCTTATTCTCACCAAGGCTGCAATTATTAATGATTACGATTTAACTTTATTGTCAGACAAAGTCTGAAATTTGTCTTGCGGTACAGTAAGTTCACTCTCAGTTGCAGAACATTATCACGTGGCCAAGAGACAGACCAGACTTATACAATCACAAGAAAAATAAAAAGAAAGGAAAAAACACTTTTCAAGGTTCCGGTAAGGATTTAAGTATTCAGCTCTAATATAGCTTGGTGTACAACAGAATACTTTAGTCTAATTCGATTTTATCTCGGAACCTTATACCGTCGATTAGATGGCAACAATACAAATTATTCGAATTATTCAAATACAATACGAATTATTCGAAAATACACTAAGAACAGTAATATTGTGAAATATTACAATTTTAAATAATTTTTCTATTTTATTATATTTTTAAAATGTAGGCCTAGTTGATTCCTGTGATGCAAAGCTGAATTTTCAGCATCATTACTCCAGTCTCTAGTGTCATAAAAAGAACAGCATTGATTTGAAAAATATATTTTTTAAACAATGTAAAACTGTACTGTCAGTTAATGCATCCTTGCTGAATAAAAGTATTAATTTATTTAAAATAATCTTACTAATCACCCAAAACCACTGCCAAAAATTTTTAAGAGTAGTGTATATATTTATTTTTAAGCATTTAGCTTTGAATGGGATTTTTCGTTTTGAGGTTTGTATAAATGAGTTTTAATTTGAGTAGTTTTGATTTTCTGGTTATAGTTTTCAGAAAATGAACTTGTAATGAGTTGTTGACTACAGCAGGGGGCAGTCATAATTTAATAAATGTCTTTATAGCAGTCAACTGGACGGGAATCTCGATAGAAAGAACACATTAATTTTCTTTCATAATAATGTGATTCCAAAATTCCCATCATTTCTCATGATGAAGCTCATTCTCTATGAAATACGAAAACAGACCTATAGTGGTCATTTCAGACTTCATTACAAGAACGGAATGCAGTTATTTTATAAATGATCAATTATTTATAATTAGCATCTACTTAATCACCCTCATATAAGACAAACCAAGTAGACTTATAATTTTTCTTCCAATGGAACATAAAAATGTGAGTTATTTAGTAGAATGTCCAAGCTGCTCTTTCACAATTTAAGAACCTGGTAACCGATTGCAAAGTGAGAGTGGTGCATTTTTATTTTTCAGGTGAACTGCCCCTTTAAATGAATCACGTCTGCTTAATGTTCACACAATGCTTCAAATTCAAAGTAGCCTACATCACACATTTTCACTTACCTTTGTCTTTCTCCACAAGGCTGCAATGATTTAGATTTTAATGAAGGGTGAAGAACAAGTTAAAGGACAACAACAAGACTTTTGTGTGGCTCTGAGGTCAGCAGACTCGCTAGCGTAGTCTCAACACATTCCAGCCATTCCCTCCTTGTATCATACTGCAATCAGCTGATCCCAGACCTGCCTCTGTCCATGACATTGTCACTATGGACATTTTACCATCATACACTGGCATGGAGGTAAAGTAGTGACATGTAGTGTAAAAAATGACCGTGAATTTAACGGTAAAAGACTGTAAAAATGCTACAGTAAAAACCTGTTAAATGGTTAACGGTAAATTGCCCTACTATATACGGTGAAAAACTGTATTGGACATTACACGTATTGGACATTAATTTTACGGTAGTATACCGTTTTTGGACATTCCCAGAATTCCCTGCGTTACATTTCAAATTTGATGTCTTTTTGTTGAAATAACTATGTTTCTTCTTAGTTTTTTCTTATCAGTTTTGTATATTCTCATCACCACCTGCATTGGGTGGTTATCAGTGTATTACAAAGGTACAAAACAGATTTCAGTACTTCAATAAAGTTGGTATATTAACATTATATCAGTTAACGAAATTACGGTATTTAACTGTAAATTTAAGTTAAAACCGTAAAACCTAAAACGTTGCTACCGTATTTTTTACGGTAAAATTCTGGCAACCACAGCTGCTGTTTTTTTTACCGGAATTTTTACGGAATGTTTTTTACAGTGCATGTATGTCCAAAAAGTGTGCGGTCTCCCCCTTCTAATTAGTGTCTTTCTGCTATTCCAGTCATTTTTTTGTGTGGATATCTCAATGCTACAGCTACATAATACAATGACATGACACTCCAGAGCAGTGGTTTTTAAAATGTGGTTCGCAGAGTGGAAATAACTGGGCATTGCAAATATAAGAATGGTGGTGCATAAGGTGTTAAAGTGTGTTGGTGGGTATAATATTTACATGTTTGAATCAACATGTGACTCACATACTGAATGAATCATTACTTCAATATAGCCATTCGGCTGCTTGCTTTGCCACCATGAAAGCAAAATAATACAATGAATTATTAATAATACAAATAATAATACAACAGAACGGATATGTAGGCCTAACCAGTGTGGAAATATGAAAAATATAGAAGTTAACTAAAAGAGAACAGATGCTTTTTTCCCTGTATATACAGTGGGTACGGAAAGTATTCAGACCCCCTTAAATTTTTCACTAGTATTAAAAAATGTATTCCTCCTAAATAGAGAATTGTGAGCTTTCCAATTCATTGTTGTCAGTACTCTGAGATACAGTACCACAGTTTCCTCTGTTGCATAAATTGCATTTTTTCAAATGTTTTTACATACTACGCGCAGTATACCCTTGTGAAAAAGAAGTGTGCTTAAATGTGCACTTGTAGTGTGCGTCAAACCTTATGATTATTAAAAAAACGTACTTGGAGTTATTTATACATTATTGAAATAAAAGGCCACTTATACTTAAGAGAGCACACTTTCATGACTGTTTCTTAACACACATAGGCAGCTGTTTTAAAAAGTAATGATGTCAAATTAAAAGTTTTACTCATATTTTGTTGTGTTTTTAAAGATGTACACTTATGTTTATTAAAGCACGTGTAAAGTACTTGATTATAATTTTAATTGTTTTAAATGCACTAAATTGCAACTTCATTGCAAAAGTGTTATTACAAATATATTTAAATACAGACATACACATTTCAATAGAAATGTCATTAAAGTTTTAGTTTAAATGCTTGTCCGTACATTCAAAATGACACTTAAACCATATTTGAATGACAACAGAATTATGATATTACATATTAAATATACTTAAGTCTTACTTGAGTGCATCAAAAATCACTCTTAAATTTAACTAATTGCATTTATTATAAATTCATACTATAATACAGTTTCATTTAATTGTAAATAACATGCAATTAAGTGTCTGAAAACATAACATTCAATTCACACTAGTATATTCTTTTAATGTATGTTATTTCTGTAATCTTTAAAAGTATGCAAAAGTGTACTTTTTCACAAGGGTACATAGTCTCTGCAGATATAGTAAGGATAGTATGGAAATATATTCCATTATGATTCATAATCAGAGGAGGCTAAACAGGATTTTCCTGCTTTAGGTGTTCATTTTGGAAGTGGTGTAAAATATCACATGAACACAGAGCGTGACATTACTCCTCTGACCTGAAGCAATAACTTACATGAGTCAACGTCCTCAAAGATATTCTTGAAGCTCTCACAGTCTGATAGACTTACACAGGTTGAGTAATAACAACATAATTGACTGACTCTGCTGTCGTAGAAAGAGTCACTGTGAGTTCGAACTGTTAGTCATACACATTCTTAACTTTCATAAATGTAACTGGTGACTGGTGAGTTCTTCAGCACTATAGGGATCCACTAAAATTGACCCAAAAGACAGCATAACAATGGCATAACAATGCCCTGACAGCCACCCACAAAATAAACTAGCATGTTGTCTTCATCCTGAGTAGTGTTTATGCATTATGAAAGAAAAATAAATTATGATTTGGTCCAGATCTTGACTCTAAGTTGCGCAATCATTCTGTCATGCGTCATGCCCATAATTTCTCTGTTGTATATGCAGTTATATTCTCATAGTATAAAGATCTAAACCAGACACATGCCTTTCAGGAACAGCAAGTCTTTGCATCTGCTATCCATCAAGATGGAATGAGCGAGTGAGTATTTGATCCTTCATCCAGGCACGTGTGTATAGAGGGGTTGACTGTAATTCATAAAAAAACTCATGTGCTCATAGGATGCTGTCAGCATGTTGGCAAAATTGAGATATATTTAAGTCATTGACACGGCATTGTTATTCATCAACATACTAAGCAAAATGTTGTGTTCTTGTGTTTGTTTATTCAGAAGTGGCATAATGTAAGAACAATAGAAGCACATTTTTGGACGCGCCTACCGTGCAACTAACTGATTAAAACTAGATTAGTGTTGCAGTAATTAATTACAAGGTCTGGAATGTTCTAAATAGATGTCAGGGAGTATCTGTCACCTGTCACCAGCTCTGGACTCCATACCCCAGAATCCTCCTCGGCTCACACCTGTTCACAGTCACGATCACCAATCTCACCAGATCACACTCACCTGGATTCTGATCACCTGCACCTGCCGCCACCAATCAAGTCACCTTCAAAAGCCTCACCTGGATTCTGATCATCTGCACCTGCCGCCACCAATCAAGCCACCTTCAAAAGCACGCTCCTTTCAGTCACTCACCGTCCGATCTACAGTTCACTACAGCAAGCTAACCAGACTCCATTTGGTTATTTACCTGTTGTTTCTACTTACCGCTAGTGTCGCCTACGTTCCAGCGATCCTGTCCCTGGTTGATCCCGTTCATTCCCCGGACTCCTGCAACAGAGCAGACTCCAAGGACCCAGAATTAAGAACCCTCAAACTCTCTCTTGTTGTCACGATTTACCTGCCATCTGTCTTCGTTGCCAGCCTCAGTCAATAAACCACCTTGTTTGCACTCTTACCTCCTGTCTCTGCCTTGTGTATCATGACAATAGATGATTAATTAAAATTCTCTCAAAATGAATGCATTTTAAAAGTAATGAGTTAAAAGTAAGAGCTTCTGTAAAAAAAAAAAAAGTATGTACTGTACATGGTTTATTAGTTTGTTTATTGGTGAAGGTAAGCTGAATTTTATTTAAGAGACCGTTTCGTGTGTACTGACTGTTTTGTGAACCTAGGAGAGGAGGTAATTCTGACTTTGCTATGACAATCTGGCGCTTCTGAATCTGCTACTGTATGTATTGTTATTAGTTTAAGTATTTGCTATTGACTGTTTGTGTGTGTGTGTGTGTGTGTGTGTGTGTGTGAGAGAGACAAGGTCACATCACATTGGAGTCAGCTGTCTTAACCGTGGCTTGTGTACTGCAAACACATACCAGCTTCATCACTGTGTCTGTCATGCGACTCTGTTCCCCTTTTGGGCTTGAACTGATGGTAAAACTAATGACATTATTTACTGCCTTTACATTTATTTTGAAAGATGAAGCTCGCGATTATGGTAAGGGGCATCACATTTCCGACCGGCCAATCACAATGCACTGGGTCAGCTGGCCAATCACAGCAGACTGCGCTTGTCAAAGGAGGGGGCTTTGTTGAAAACGACGTGTTTGTTAGAGGCGGGGCATAGAGGACCTACAATAATGTACAGTATTTGAATAATGTGTTGTTTTTTGAACAAAGCATGTCAACATATTCTGTTACACCAAATACACAATAATGGTCTTTAAAAAAGCATCATATGACCCCTTTAGTCAAGTGAATGCAGCCTCGGTGAGTAGAAGATATTTATTTCAAAAACATTCAAAAGATCTTATCCACCTCAAACTTCTGAACGAGTCATTGAGACACTTTTAAATGATTATTTTAGTGTTTACTGTCACGAATCCGGTCCATGAACTTCCATCCACTTGCCACCAGAGGTTGCCCTCCCATGATATTGACTCTCGCACCACACAGACTGTTACACATCACCCTGGACTACATTTCCCATACTCCATTGCACTAATCACAAGCTCACCTGAAACCAATCACACACAGCTGCTACCAATAACACACACTATATAAATCAGTCTCACACCACCATTGAATGCTGAGTATTGTTTGCGTTTATCACTCTCCTAGTAGTAGCACATTACAGAGCCAGTTTCCTGCCCTAGTTTCTAGTCCTTAGTTCCTAGTAATAGTCTTGTCTTGCCTGCTTTCCCGTGTTACCTGATTTTTGCCTGTTTATCTTGGATTAACCCTTTGCCTGCTGTTTCGGACTGTGTTTGCACCTCGCCTGGACTACTGCTCGTGTTATTGGATTTCTCTCGCCAAGCCCTCTGGATAGCGTTCGCTGTCGACTGACTCACACCCGGTTTGGATTACTCTTTTGTCTTGCCCTCAATATACCTGTTTGCCATTGTCAGAACCTTGCCTGTTTTTATGACCACGCAGATGGATCCGTGCGTCTCGTTCGCCCCGTAACATTTACACTTGTTAATATTGCTCTATAAATAAACTTGACAGTGACATTTTAAATAGGTATGGGGTGAAATTTATGTCCAATTTCAAAATATGTTCAGTTAAAATGAATGAATGAATGTATTAACTATATATTGTAAAATGCAAATGAAGGCTGTTTATAGCCTGTTTTGCTCTGTGACACTTAAAGGGATAGTTCACCCAAAAATGCGCCAGAGCGCGTACACACCTCACGCACCGGATGCCGTGCGCGCGCTCAAAGCAGTTGGACATAGTGGTGTATTAGAAGTAAAATATTATATAAATACTGTTCGGTTTCTCACACAAACCGATCGTTTCGTGTCTCAGGACATCAATGTGCCGTCACGAGCCGCAGGGTTTAATTTGGATTTGTCTGTGCATGTTTTTTTTACTCTCATAGATTGTTACCATTGCCATGCATTATACGACTGACAGACTGCAACGGCTGGAGTTAAAAATCTCCGTTTGTGTTCTACTGAAGAAACAAAGTCACCTACATCTTGGATGCCCTGGGGGTAAGCAGATAAACATCAAATTTTCATTTTTGGGTGAACTATCCCTTTAAGCACACTGTCCTCTCTCTCAACTTCGCTTTACTGATATGTGTCTGGACATGTTTTTTAGTTTTTTTTGTAATTCCCATTATTCAGTTGCATTCCCATTAGCATTAATTCAGCACAACAAATACTGTCAAAGTGTGTGTGTATTTAAATATTGTAAGAAGCCTTCATTTTCTTTAAGCAAATTTTTCTCCATTTCTCTTAAAAAATGGATTGCTGTGACATTTACCCATATAATGATTCCAGAATAAATGAAGGAACTGCAGCTGTGATAAAGTCATTTGGGGCCCTGTTGTTTTTTTGAGGGAGTGTGAAGGAGGTGAAACACCTGCCAAAAAAACCCAACTGCTCTGGATGGACTGTGGTGACCATGTGGGTTGATTACAAAAGCCTTTACAGAAGTGTGGAGGTGACACATTCAGCAGGAACGTGTGAATGACTGAACAGTTATCAAAGTACATGAAGGAGCAGTAGAGTTTAAAGTGCCCCTATTACGCCATTTCCAATGTTGCCTTTCATGCAGTATGTAATGCAGCTGTATGTGAATGTAAACGATCTGCAAATTTGTAAAGCTGAAAGTGCACGATAAATAGTTATTTTCTCCCAAAATAAAGAATCGACTCTGAACAGCTGAAACGAGTCATCAGTATTCGAATCCCACTTCCGTGACGGCTACACGTCACCGGGTAACACATTTGCATAATGCGTTCTACGTTGGCCGGCCACGAACAACTTGACCCTGCCCACAAACATGTCATTCTACTGACGACTGCTTCTTTAATCTCAAGGAGTTCAATGCTGGATTCACAAAAGGCTTGCTGTTGAAAGATGGATCAGTATCCTGTTTATTTGGACCAGCTGCTCCACTGAATCACAACCTGTAAGTATGATAAATAATAGATATTTATATTTTCTGTAAAGCATTCAAAATACAGAACTATTGAAATAGGCTTATCGTTTCCGAAACGCGCTGTAGACCAATCAAAACAGACTAGGCCATCTGACCAATCAGAGCAGAGCAGGCTCACGGAAAGGCGGGGTTTAGAGAGACTGAATCTTTGAACTGCTTCGAACGAATCGTTTGAGAATCGCTGGAAAATGAGGTGATATTAAATGCATATTTTGAGAAAACGAAAGCGTTTTTTGACCTTGCATGTATGTAATCCTCTTGTAGGAGACTCCCAAAACAATATCAGGAACCTTAAAAATGGCATGATAGGGGCACTTTAACGGCTGATCAGGAGGTTTGGCAAAACCCCACCACTTGTGATCAATAACAAGACTATTTTAGCATTCATTCATCCAGAGAAAGCAAACTGACAACATACACTTGAATGAGAACATACACTTCAGCAAGAGAGCCATTTTCTTCCTTTAATGTGTCAAAATGATAAAAAAAAACAAACAAAAAACGTTTCCCTACAAATTCATATTCTGTCATCATTTACTCACTCTCACAACTCATTTGCTGTTCCATGCAAAAAAGAAAGTAAATAATGACAGCATTTTTCTTTTTGGGTGTACAAATCTTTTAAGGCAAGAATTTTAAGGCAAGAACAAAAAAAAAAAAAATCCTTTTTTTTCTCTCCATGCACTGGACAATTTTAAGATTTTGGCCTATTTTGCTTCCTTAACATCTTTCAGATCTTTATATACAAATCTTAAAAAAACAAAAAACAATCTCTCTGCTTCAGCAGCACTTGCATACACCAAACACCCCAGTTTTATTCTTATCTATATTATGAAGATTTTTATTTATTTATTTTTTTTACTGAGGGGTTAGTTCATAAAGGTATTGACATTGATGGTTTCATGAAGAACCTTTAACATTCGTGAAACATTTCCACAGGGCAAAATGTTTATATATTTATGTATTTATTTATTTTATAGTGGAAAAGTTTCTTTAGATTATTTAAATGTTCTTCACTCTAAGAAAAAATGGTTATTATATCAAATGTTAATTGAAAGTGAACCCACAAATGTTTCTTCTTGGCATTGCTGCAAGTTTGTATCATTTTCCTGATTTATGTAACATTTTATTCCTAAAACATGGTGAATATTTATTTATTTTACTTACTTATTGCTGTTGACAGTATTTTCTGATTTATGGAGTCATAAACAAAGACATCCAACACCTCCTCAGACTCTAAAATGAAACAAGAATTTTGGATTTATATTCTGGAAATGTATGCAAATTAGAACATATTTAATTAGATAATGCCACATTTGCATATTTAAACATAACATTTAAGAAAACTTGTAATACAAACAGCTGTCTCACTGTACTGTGATTAATCATCTGGGGAAGTGTGGTGATATCTATTAGTCAAAAAGTTTACCCTATTCACCTGTGGTGTCTTGCCTTTAAGCAAACACACATTTCTAGTGTCTCAGAGTTTAAAATAGAGATTCAATAAATCTATAATCCTATTTACCAACCCATCAAACGTAAACAGAATCTGAATGCTTCTGTGAAGGCATGAATGGATGAAAAGCAAACTCCTAGCAAATGGCTCATTCATGTGGACTGAGCTGTTAGAACAGCATGATGTCTGTGATGGAACGGACAGCATTTAACACGGTGATGCTTTACAACAGGTCAACAGTTTATATTCTCAGACCCTATTGCATAATTTACATATGTTATGGCTGCACATGAGCTTTTTGAAAGTCAAAATCATTTATTCGTAAAGGCAAATCCCATTCAGCATATTACAAAAATGATAGCTGCAAATGAAAGGGATAGTTTTAAAGATAGATTAACAAGGTTTTGTCCATTTACAATGAAAGCCAAAGGAGTCCAGTGTTCTTTGGACCACGAATGTTCTGCAAAATATCATCTTTTGTGTTCTGCCGAAAAAAAACAAACAAAAAAACACTTTGACATGAGGGTGAATAATGGCAGACCTTCCATTTTGGGTGAACGTGCCTGTATGATACAATAAAATGTAGAGGTCTTGGTGTGTTGTTTTAAATCAGTGGAAAAGCAAACACATTTATTTGATTACTGATATGTGAGCTTTTTCTTGCACTATAGGAGTTACACTTACAAATAAATAAACAAAAATGTGTTTTTATCAAATTATTATTATTAATTTTTTTTAATTCTCAAAACCAAGCATATTACTTTAAATATGTCTAAATTTCAGCCTTTGTTTACATAATTGAAGGTGCCGCCTCAGACCGCCGTTGTGTTGGATTGTGCCGTTAGAGGGGGTGCGTTTTTTTTTAGCTTGAAAGGTGAAATATCACAGGCTCAAATTTTCCATTACAGATTGTGCAGAGGAAACACGGTTCTCTAACATTTCTAAGTATACACTAACCAATGATAAAGCTATGAGAATAGTCACTATAATATTTGCAAAGTTTCTTCGTATGCTTCCCCGCGGAAAGTCGTTTTAAGTGAATGGTACGGTCCACCCCTTACTAGTACTGTTTTTCTTTCAGCGGATAGAAGCTCCAAGTTATCCGCTGTTCCTGTAATGAAATGCCTCCGAGACTTAAGGCTTTACTATTATCATTATTATTATCAAATCTCTCTCGGATGTAGGATTTAACTGTTTATTTTTTGTTTTGTTTTCTGAAAAGTACAACTCAAGATTGGGAGCATGTAAATGGGAAATGTGGCAGTTAGGACCGTCCTTTGAAGTCTGTTCCCTTTTCGTCGCTGGATTGATCGTGTAATTGAGAGAGTGTTGTTTGAAAAGCCTCATGCTTTCACCGGGTCAAGAGGAGCACTGTGCGCCCACCAAAGAGCCAGTAAAGTACGGCGAACTGGTGGTTTTGGGGTGAGTCCACGCGCGCAGCTATTTTTCCTCATGTGTGTCCAATATTGACGACTTTGATTCTCTGATATTATTCGCTGTTTCTAAGTTACATTCTTTCACGTGCCTTTAATAATCTCAAAATAGGCTTCTTTAGAAACTCTCAAGCATATTTTTGAGCCTCTGTTTCGTTCATAACTGCGTTTTTGGAGAGTACGGAAATAGTTTGTTTACACACAGACCTCCCAGCTCCTAAAATTCACGCACTCACGTTACTGCACAAATGAAACACGTGCGCTGTAACGAGTGCTGTCTGTAAGTTTAAACGAGCCTCTAAGAACTACATGTAGGCACTTATATTTTTATGCACGAAAAATCATCCTCTAAGGTAATTTCCATATGATTTAAAAAACGTTTTTTAAATGTGATGTGCATTTTACTCCATCATGGGGGGTGGATGGTTTAGCTGGTTTCATCCTCAAGGCTCTTATTTTGGCACCAGCGTTCGGATCTTGATGGGACTTTCTCATCGGGCTCGTTCATCATCTGCACGGGAAGTCATAACGAGAAGAAGGGCGGTGGAGGAATTCGGAAGCAGCCCACTAAAGATATTTGTTCCCCCTCTGTCTCCTTTTTATAATACCCCCCCGTTGTAAATCACAAGTGCGCCGTGGTCTTGAGCAGGGCTTTTCAAAACATTCATGGAGCACTACATATGTTGGATGTCTTCCTCGTTAGTTAAAAGATGCTCTGTATGTACTGGTTTGGATGTGTCAGATAAGGGCAATCCAAAATTTGCAAGACTCATTTCGATAGCATTACAATCAAAATCATCCCAACTCTTGAGATATTTAAAGGGGTCATATGATGCGATTTAAATTTTTCCTTTCTCTTTGGAGTGTTACAAGCTCTTGGTGCATAAAGAAGATCTGTAAAGTTGCAAAGACTAAAGTCTCAAATCCAAAGAGATATTCTTTATAAAAGTTAAGAGTCAACCACGCCTACCTAAAACGCCTCGTTCTAACACGCCCCCACATGTCTACCTCACTATGTGGGAAGATTTGCATAACGCCGCCCAAATGTTCACGCAAAGAAAGAAGGCGTAACTTTTATTCTCGCTGTAGTATTGTTGCCACTGCCGCCATGTCGTGAAGACGCTGTGTGCTTCGTTGTGAAAGCGAAACTACTTTGTGACTTGGTACCGAAATACCGGGTCTTTTGACAACACTAATTTGATGTGTATCGGGGTATTTCTGTTTTTCATTAAGTGCCATCTAATGTCAGGGAGTGAGTTTGCACGTTCACTCGGCTCATCGCCTGGGAAAATCGCTTTGGTATGAACACAAAAGACGCATTGAAAAACGTCGGCGATAAGCGCGCGCGATAATCGTCCCGGTGTGTACGAGGCTTAAGTCATTAGAATCCGTAATTATGTCCCCACTGGATGCAACAAATGCCTCGTTTATAATGGGTTTTAATGTTTTTGTCTCGTCGCTCCGGCCGGGACACACGGCATCACAGTATGGTAAGGGGCGTAACATTTCCGTCACACGCTTGAG
>NW_015554059.1:193058-193801 GCF_001515605.1 Sinocyclocheilus anshuiensis
TGGAAAATAATGTTTTTTTTAACCTTAAACCGCATAAACACATTTCATTACACCAAATACACAAAATAATGTTCTTTTTAGCAACATCATATGACCCCTTTAACCTCAAGCATCTCAAATGTGCTATAGAAGATTTTTTTTTTTTACTTTACAAAGCCTACTGTATCATGTTTGATACATAAATTTCAATAATAAAAAAAGAAAGGCCTTTAAATTATCAGCATCATAACAACTTTGCCAGAAAGTGTTGTATACAATCTACAGCATGAATTCTGTCATGTGATTGATAGTTTATACTTTTTATTAGTATAAATGTAAAAATGTCCACCTTCAGGTTGTTTTTTTTGTGACATCGTCCTTTTTTTAAATGTAAACATAAGATTAACTTTTATATTGTTAGTAGTATTTCAAGATGAACATTTACTGGGCTGAAGCAACTTTTATCCATTATATAATTTTTTTTTTTAGAAAAGTCATGTTAAGATGTATCATATATGATAGATCAGGCTTTTGAGGAACGTTTATTCCTCTTATGCATCATTGTATTGCATTGCATTATATGTTTTGCCTCCACAAAAACTACACAGCTTTGTTTAATAAAACTAGGGCTGCACGATTAATCGCATGCGATATTTAACGCGCATCTTATCAGTAAAGCCGGTTCCGTAATCAGCAGTAAATCTCCATCACCTGCGTGCTTTCACATTGAGCAGCATTAACTACACAGAGCCGTTGTTCACTGA
>NW_015554059.1:194290-232874 GCF_001515605.1 Sinocyclocheilus anshuiensis
TGTTCACTGACGAGCTGCGCTAAACCACGTTCATATTCGCGCGATTTTTTGCGCTGCTCATCAGTGAACAACGGCTCTGTGTAGTTAATGCTGCTCAATGTGAAAGCACACAGGTGATGTAGATTTACCGCTGATTACAGAACCGGCTTTCTGACGAGATGCGCGTTAAATATCGCATGCGATTAATCGTGCAGCCCTAAATAAAACTAAACACTTAAACACATCTTAGGCATATTATTGGGATATATAAAGTGACAACTGATTTTCATATGCATTTTATGTTATAAAGATCTCGTTTTACATTACGAGCTATCACAATTTCTATCGACATCTGCATCAAATTGCACGTTTCTGCTCAGTTTGGGCCTCTGAATATAATTGGTGTTTCTCCCTCCTTAAATGAGACCTCCATATTCCCATGCTATTGTATATATGAGTCATAAAATCCTGACCAAAAAAAATGTAATTGATCTATTTAAAAAAATTTGATTTCTGACTATTTCATATGTCAGTCTTTACAGGGTTAAAACCGCAATGAGATGAATTTCATGGGTTCGGAGGTATGCATGTTGGAGCAGCTTGTCTTAGAGCACAGAAAGCTTTGTTTCAGTCTTCAATTTAACGTCAATTTGTAGGCCAACCTGGCTGCAGGCGCCCTGGGTTCCCTCAGGAATTTCCTATGTTTTTTTTTTATTACAGTGGGTTTTGATGTGAGTAAATTAAGAAGGTCTGTGGTTAACATTACTCGAAGAGAGTGTCATGTTTTGTTTTGTAACAAGCATTGTCTGATTTCACATCCTTACGGTGGCTGTAGTCCTTATTTGGCAACTTGCGTTTAAAAAAAATAACAGCAGCTTCAAAATAGACATGACTTCTTCAAAAAGTTTTGAAGTAATCATTTTCATGAAAATGCTTATTCTAAAGGTGCTACAACAAGTTTCTTTTTTTATGCAGAATATAATTTTAAACATGACGGAGACATGACAGCCTTTGTAATATTAATGTCAAAAATATGACCGGGCAGTCGTATTTACAAGCATATCATCTAGAATTCAGAGATTAGTTTACAAGTTGTGACGTAAGTGGTGTGTCGATTTGAACCCAGGTGATTTTCCCCCAGGAAAATTAGCTGAAAAGCAGACAAATATGACCATAGCTTAGGTGATAAAAATGAATAATTTTCATCATGTTGAGTTCAGATGTAATTAAGTTTATTATTCGCAATATAATTATTTTAAGGCTACTAATCTGCATCATGTTGCCAAATTAAATGTATGACATGTCATAATAACAAATGTCCGACTCCAGGAATAAGTTTCCCAGGTGCATCGTTTCAAAAACTTAAAGGGGTCATATGATGCGATTCAAGTTTTCCTTTCTCTTTGGAGTGTTACAAGCTGATTGTGCATAGATAAGATCCCTGAAGTTGCAAAGACTAAAGTCTCAAAACCAAAGAGATATACTTTATCAAAGTTAAGACTCTGCCACGCCCCCCTAAAACGGCTCGTTCTAACACGCCCCCACATATCTACATCACTATGTGGAAATATTTGCATAATGCCGCCCAAATGTGCACGCAAAGAAAGAAGGCGTGGTTTCAGTAACCGCAGGTAGTGTTGAAGCAGCCATGTCAGGGAGACACTGTGTGTTAATAGTAGATGCCTTCGGAAAGTAGATGCATTTAGGAATCTTTAAGATTACTTACAACAGAACAGCAATGCATTTTATGGACGACCATTTCGTTGGAGAGCATGAAATTTTTTTTTAAAAATACAATACTCACAATTCAGAGTGAAAATGTTTATAGCTGACATGAAAATAATAAGAAGAAGAAGAAAAAGAAGGAGAAGGAGGAGAAGAAGAAGGAGGAGGAGGAGAAGGAGAAGAAGAATACAACAACAACCATAATATATAAGTTGTAAGTTGATGATAAAATTAAAAAAATAAATGAACTAATTCAACTGATTATTTAAAAATGAAGTGTATAAATATATTGTAGAATATTTGTTGTACTGAATTAGCAGAAAACAAAAATATGATCGCAAAGGATGATATTTTTTTCATTACAGTACTGACAATTCAGGGTAATAATAATAAATGCAAGTACTGAATTTATGACAAAAAGAAACTGTAAAACATGAAAAGGAAGGAAGGAAGGAAGGAAAGCAGACGGACGGACGGACAGAAAGAAAGAAAGAAAGAACAGACGAACAGAAAGAGAGAGAAAGAGAGAGAAAGAGAGAGAAAGAGAGAAAGAAAGAGAGAGAAAGAGAGAGAGAGAGAGAGAGAGAGAGAGAGAGAGAGAGAGAGAGAGAGAGAGAGAGAGAGAGAGAGAGAGAGAGAGAGAGAGAGAGAGAGAGAGAGAGAGAGAGAGAGAGAGAGAGGGGGGTGGTCACATCACAAACACATACCAGCTTCATCACTGTGTCTGTCACGCGACTCTGTTCCCCTTTCGGGCTCTGTCTTTACATTTATTTTGAAAGATGAAGCTCGTGATTATGGTAAGGGGCGTTACATTTCCGATGAGTGCTTGCGGTGTTCGGCCAATCACAATGCACTGGGTCAGCTGGCCAATCAGAGCAGACTGCACTTGTCGGAAGGAGGGACTTTGTAGAAAACGAAGCGTTTGAGAGAGGCGGGGCATAGAGGACCTACAATAATGTACAGTATTTGAAAAATAATGTGTTTTTTGAACATTAAAGCATGTCAACATTCTGTTACACCAAATACACAAAATAATGATCTTTAAAAAAAGCATCATATGACCCCTTTAAAGTTAACACATCAACCCCCGGTTTCACAGACAAGGGACTTAAGTCTAGTCCCAGAATAAAATGTAAGTCTGAGCTGTTTCAACTGAAAGAAACTTGCACTGATTGATCTTAAAATAGGTCAGTGCCCTTGTTTTGTCTCAAGATGCACACCAGTAATGTTATTTTCCAAGGCATGTTTATAAAAATTACTTAAATGTCCTAATTGAACTATGGCCTAATCCTGGCTTAGTCTAAGCCCTGTCTGTGAAATCAGGCACAAATGACCCAAATCAAGGTTTATCAGTAGAAGTGGTTGAGTGGTTTGTGTCTCTTATATGTAAAGTGAATAAACATTTATTATACAACTGTGACATTGTTCAAAATTAAGCAGAATGCATGAAATTATGCATGAAAAATTCTTGGAATGTTTGATTTATAGAATTTGATAACCTGTATGAGCCAAACAAACCTACTGTAGCGTATTCCTTGTGAAAAAAAATAAATCATGGTACCAACTTTCAACTGCCCTGATTCAGTGGGGTTGCCTGGCATTGTCTGGCACACAGAGAGCCGAGGCTGAAAGAGGGTATTATTGATCTGGGCACAGGCACATCTGAGCCTCCAGTCCTCCTCTCTCTGTTCATTGTTCTCATTAGACTGACTGAGCTTTTTGATAAGGCTTTGTGGGACATTACAACCCTCGAAAATGCACCTTTTGTAATAGTGTCTTTCCTCGGTGACTGATAGCTGTGGGGAGATGGATCTTGCTGACACTAAAGTTTCTGCCAACTCACTGAGATGGCCTTACAATCGCTGTCATTCAAACTCTGACCTCTGAAAGGAGACGATAAACCTAAAGAATCTCAGATGTACTGTAGAGAACTCCCTGATTAGTGTAATTAAAGTCTGAATTCAAAATAGATTTAACATTATTTTTTTTTATTTCTCACACACAACCTGTTATTGTTTTATCATCCATTTCAGATAAATGCATTCTTAAATGGCATGTGGGCCACTTTTCATACACTTTTCATCATGCTGGCTGAATCGGAAAGTTAAAGCGGCTGCCTATGAAGGCGCCTTTTAAGGCAACTAGTTTCAGACAGACTTCCAAGGCACCATGTCTAATGATCTAGAACAATTCAAATGAGCTTTAGTCACAACCAAGCAAGTATTTAAGGACTTGTTCCCGCTAAAAATGAAGTCATGCATTAACTTTCAACTGAGCTGCCATTCTTTCCATGAACTGCTTGTGCAGGATCGTGGGAACTCAAAGACTAAAGGACACATCTTCAAAATCTGACCAGATATTGACGTCTCCGTAGACAGGATGTTAGTATTTAATGGTTCAGACATTCCTTGATACTTTCTCTAATTGTTGCATCATGTCTAGTGATAGCATCAACAGACAGGATGATGGGGCGTCTTGTCAATGCTGACATCATGCACACTGTAGGGAGCTGAGTGTACATTAGCATTTTACTCTGAATCCTTGTTCTCATGAATGCTATATAAAACAAATCCAGGATGATTATACCAGGAAAATCTTATGGAGCAGAACAAAAACCTGACTGCTTGTACCAGGATGACGTTAAGGGCTGGAGCCAATGGGAAAAAGTCTCTGTATTGACAGCATTTAGTCTAAGGAGTCTTGAGCACCATGGTGTGTTTAACTATGAGTAGCTTGATTAAATAATGTAATGGGTTTAATTAAATGTTGTGTAAGTTTAAAATGAGTGTCATTTTGTGATGCACATTTCTCTTCTCTATGAGTAAGTGACAGTTATGTTTTCAGATTATAATTTAAGTTTGCATGCAACATTAAAAGGAACCTGCCCAAGGGAAGTAACTTCATGAGAGCTACACATGCTGTTATACAAGAGAACATTTACATGTTAATCATGTTCCTCGTCACTGATGTGTTGCATCAATTACAAAAATATATTTAAATATTTATATTTAAATATTTAAATTCAACCACACCTAATTTAGTAATGTGGGTGGATGTTAGATGTACAGAACCTTGATTAATTTATTTACTTTTATACACTGAATCTATAGACTTTTATTTTCTGTGCTAACTTTGGTGGAAATCGGAGATTATTACGCTAAATAGTTTGTTGCTAGCATTTTTCTATTGACCAATTTTTTTATGGAATGTTGCAGACAGTGCTTATCGCAAATTATCCATGTTTTGTTTTTGTTTTTTTAATTCACATGAAACCATTTCAGTAATTGGCAAACCATAACAATCCAGTTGATTTCCTGCTTTTTTTCTTTTCTTTTTTTTTTTCTCCTCCATGTTCGAGAAGCAGTTTTTGTTTGGGAACAATTGGGAACAGAGAGGTCTGACTTTAAATGAACTTTGCCAACTTGAACATTTCATAATGGTACCCTCAAGGGCCTCTTAAGATTTGGTAAAAAAAATTCAGCCATTTTGCACTTTGAAGGAAAAAAAATGGCATGAAATCACTTTGAAACGGCAGCTGTAATGTTGAATGGCAGGTGATTTCTTTTGTCTCCAAATTAAAGGGGTGGTTGACTGTTTTTTTTTTATAGGCTTGATTGTGTTTATGGGGTGCAGTCTAACATGTGTTAATGCTTCGTTTGTTAAAAAAATGCATTATTTTTCACATAATTTACCTTTATTCCACACCTCTCTGTCCCTTCTCCTCCAGTCGTTTTTGTAGGCATTAAACTGCCAGCATTTTAAAAGACGATATCTCCGTTTGCATTGAACTTTCAGCTTCGTAACTTTGCAGATATTGTTTATGATCAAACAGCAACATTACACACTAACTAACATTAAAAAAGTGAAATCGCAATCAACCACCCCTTTAAGTCCCGTTTTGCTTACATTGTGCCTCCAGTATAAATCACCTCTGCTTTAAGGGTGTTCACACTTGTTCTCTTTAAAAGATTCAGACCTCAGTTGATCCAAAAGTGTAGAAAAGAAACATTGTGCCTGGTCCTTGCGTTCAGTGTTCTTGTTAAAGCCTCAGCTGGTCTTTTTGTGTGCGTGTGTAAAACTGAAGGACAACATTTGAGTTTTTAGTTAAAAATGTGCTTCTCATTCCAAATGTGAAATCCTGCAATCTCTTAATTTTTTGGTGACATGCTGTTATAATTTTAGATTTGTATAACTTGTGGACAGAAACATTTACAATTATGCAGATTTGAATACAGCGAGTGAACCTGGAGCATTTTGCTCATAATACACATTAAAGCAATGTTGTTTTAAAGTGAAAGTGTTTTGAAATGTTTTATCACGAGCCCCTTGTGTGTTGAGTATGTGTAGTAGATGACACAGAGCACCGTCCCTACACTTTGAAGCACATGGCGAGTACTGTCTATACAGATATTTCAATGTGGTTTAATAATTGTGCAAAAGCATGGTAATTACGAAGCTCATTTTGAATGATGAGCATTCCAGTACTGCAGAAATCTGAGTGGCTTTCTGGATTCTGTGTTGCTCTGCTCATGTGGCATGCCTGGGATCTATAAAGCTGTGAAGCACCATTTCCACTCGCTGGAAAATTATATTCTGCATTTGACTTGAAACAAGTCTTAAAATCTCCCTCATCTAATGTTATATCTAATTTACGCTTTTCTCTTTTTGAAAAGGTACAATGGTTCACTCCCCAATGGAGACAGAGGGCGAAGGAAAAGCCGGTTTGCCCTTTACAAAAGAGCCAAAGCCAACGGTGTCAAACCCAGCACTGTACACATCCTTAACACGCCACAAGCCAGCAAGGTAATCTCATATCAGAAACCATAATTGGGAAACCTAATCATCTGTGAGAATGCTTTTCACTACTTCTTGCGTGCTGACTTTTTTTATTTTACTTGTTACTGTTATGACTTGAATTTACAGATTTCACAGCCAGAATTCCACTTCACATTACCATTAAAAAAAGTTTGGTTTGGAGATCAGAAGATCAGAAATTGGGGGTAAACTTGAATGATGTACAGCTCATTGTGGGGATGTAGTTTTGGGGTCCTACCTTCACTCTCCATCTCAGTTACCAGCTTTTATGCTGTAATAATATACTATTATAAATAATCTGACATTAATGGCACAACCAAATGCTTTGCCCTTTTGAAGAGATTGCATTTCATTTTATATTTTGCACCAGGGGTGTGTCAACTCATTTTAGATTGTGGGCCGTGGAGAAAGGCTAACTTAAGGGACTGTTTTTTGTTTGTTAAACCATGCCGTTCCCATGCAAGCGCATGATCAACACATGCTGTTCTGAAGCTTGTAAAATCCAGAATCAACTATGCAACAGCAATTCATGGAACTTAAAATTCTTTCACCAGACTTTTCAACTCCACATAGCAGAGAGAAGTTGTAGAGTTTGTTGTTTTCTTGCCCAGTAAACTGTGCAATGCATTGTTTGGTTAAGGAAGATTGCGACTTTTATTTAGTTACTCCACAGCACTGGCTACGATAGCATACCTGACCCACCTTTCAAATGTCTGCTTGCTACTGGGACATTCTTCAGGGATTTACAGGGTGCTACTAAACATAATGGGTGGGGTAGAGTTGTAAAAATGTTACTGTCATTCAGAGCAGCCACAATCAATAAACTAATCCGTGCTGAACTCTGCTGTCTCCAGATGTTATTGAAATCCACAGAGACTGTCCTTCCTTCTGATACTTGAGAAGTTTAATGGGTGACGTGGTGTTTGAGATCTGTTTGAACACATTTGAGTAGCCAGGCCACAACTTTCAAGAGCAGCTCACATTTTATCAACTCGCTGTGGTAGTATTTTGATTGTAACTTTTGTTCCAGTGACTTAACTTTTTGAGAACAAGATATTTTATCCATTTGTATCTTTTTTTTTTTTTTTTTTTTTTTTGGTTGGGGGGTACACAACTCATAAAATGAACTTATTAACTGCTAATGAAACTAGAGCAGCTGCACAAGTTCTGATGACCAGTCGATGGCTGGATTAATGTATAGAATATATTGTAATATCACATACCTCTATGTATCGTCAGGAGATACTAGCATTAATTTTGTGCATCCTGTATATGCTTTTTTGTTTCTCAAAGTGACAGTAGCTGCTGACTTGCATTTTATGAATCACAGAGGTCTACACTTTCAGCTAAAAATCTTCTTTACTGTACTATTGAAGAAATATATATATATATATTTTTTTTTTTTTTTTTTTTTTTTTTTTTTTTTTGTGGTTGGTGGCTTCTCTGTGATGATTGCTGATGACTCATGATGTCATTTTGCCACTCTTCCAGTCAGCTGAAGACAACCTGCCAACAGCCGGCATTGTCTGAGGAGATCTTTCTCAATGAGAGCTGCTTCATTACAGCGTGTGACTCTTGTTCTGTTCCAAAACCTAGTGAGCTGCCTAACAAGACTGCATTTTTACGTTTATCATAGACATGAGGCTGTTTTTTAAAAAGTTGTTTCTTTTGGACAGACTCTAAGGGGTGGTTCACACAGAACGCGCCTTTGTGTCTAAAAACACAGCACTCAGGAATGGTTTTTAAAAAAGCCTCCTCCACCATGTTGCCATCAAATAAAACAGTTGCCAAGCCAAGACCTGGAGGACAAAACATCCATAGAACTGCAGCACAAGTCCATCAATTTTCCATCAGTTTCAAGCCACAAATGTTTAGATCACCTCTCAAAAGAAGAAAAACAAAGAGATGTGAACAAACTACAAGTTCTGGGCACTTGCGGTCCATATACAGCACCTGCCGCAGTAATTCAATCACAACAGCGGGGACGTTCTAAAGCACTTATAGTGAAAAATAAGACCGTGTTATTGAAAGATCAAATTCAGCATACACCTTGATGATGATGCAGACTAAATACAGGCAAACAGATGAGAAAATGAACTCATTAATGCATTTAGTCATATTAAGCATTTTCTTTTTAAATGTTTTCAATAGAAAACGCTTAATATGCAATTTAGCAAGCTGCATTCATATTCTAGGCTCGTCTGTATATAGTATGCATCATCAACAAGGTGTATACTAAGTTTTGTGTTTTAATATCACTGACTTAGTACATTAGTTCTTAGTACAAACCTGGTAAAAATAATTGCCAGTCAGCAGAGGAAAGCCTTGTTTTGCCCTCCAGGTCGGCATTTCTACACGGGTGTGCAGTCACATGAAAACTAAAAATATCATAATTTCCACTAATATCGGTGTTAGTGTTCAAACCGATATTAGTATTTTCAGTTACAAATGTGACTGAATTGGTCACACTATAAAGCCTTGTTTAGTTATTTTTAAGTTTAGGCTTGTTTTGTCATTTTAAAAAGGAAGAATGTGATATATTTGTGATATGTTTGTTTTACACAAAGACACAGGCTCCGTAATTAAAGTCCCATGAACGCAAGGAATGTTTTCTTCTCGCCATGAAACTAGCTGGCATGCTGTATTTTTGGGGAAGTTTTGTTACTGTTGGCTGCTTATTATCCGTCCGCAGTGCCTCGTCAGAGCTGAAAATAGCGTAGCGCACAGTCATATGTGAATCACGCTGCTCTTTGGGGTCACGGCGCTCAGAGGTGGAAGGCCTTCCGTGGCTCCAGGCGTCAGTCTGAAAGGGTTAACTAAAAACCGACCAGTTCTCCAGCAGTGACACAAGTGCAGCTGCATCATTGTAATGTTAAAGTTGAACAAAGAACAGGCTCTGCGATTACTCACAGCACCCCCGTGAACTCCTTTCAGATAATGGGTCACAAAATGTCACTAAACTATTCCAGGAACAATATGTGATTGTTCATGGATGTCTTGAAGGTTTTTGCTGAGGTTAGAGTTGTTGCCTCTTGCATTGAGGGCTGTCCAGCACTGATAGAGGGTACAGTTGAATTGGATCCTGTGGCTTGAGGTTGGTGGCCGCAGCATCTCATCTCATCATGGTTTACAACACGAGGCCCAAGCTGCTTCGGCGTTTCACAGATGGAGCTGCTTCATATACCTTGTTGCCCATCGGGTGCAGCTCCACTAGGCCTATTGTTTGGGGTCTTCTCTGTAGCTTTTGTGGCCCACTGTAAAACGGGGGTGGGATGTGGGGGGTGGATAGATGGACCCCCTGTTGTGATCTGGCATTGATATAGCTTTGGACTATATCTGGGTGCGATAGATAAAAATGATGCAGTACATTGATGATATGCAGAAAAATCTATATATATATATATATATATATATTTTTTTTTTTATACTGAACACAAGGAAATTTATGCTTATGCATAATACACAATCTTATTTATCATATTTCTTACAGGCCAATTTAAATTTAAGTGTATTTCAGACAATAGGTACTTTCTTTAAAAAAGTTAACTTTTAAAGTTACTTATAGTAGTTTATGCTTGTTCTTGAGCCCTTATTAGGCTATGTAGGCAATTAAAGGCTCATTATAATGATTTAAATGGTTTATTAATAAACGTGCGATTAGTTGACTAATGCTTAAAATGAATGACTACTAGTCGACCAGAAAAATTCTTAGTCGAGGGCAGCCCTAGTAAAAGCCACTCTTGGTCGACCTCTAGTAAGCACTCTGTCAACCACCCCACATTGAAGTCTGCTGCTTCAAAGAGGCTCATAAAGCGCTCCCGTGCAGGGGACAACTTGGGTCATGCAGTTATTTATTTATTTTTTGCACGTTTTTATGTGCAACTTTAGTAGTGGCGGTGACGTTACTGACAAAGGTTCTTTATGCCACAGTGCCGTGTGTTTTATTGAAACATTTTGAAGCATGTAACAGGCTACACTGGGACTTCCAAACATTTTTGAATGACTCCAACTGATACAGACGGTCAGAAAGAACTGAATTTATGGAAATTATTCAAACACTACTCTGATACTTGAGTTGCGAGACAAAGAGTGAGAACCAAACTGTCCCGACTGGCATGTTTTTAGAAAAGTTGTGTGGTAAAAATAAAGAACATCTTTAAATGATTCCAATATTCATATTCATGTACAAAATTAATTTGGATTTTGAGTTCTTCGTATATTGGATTGTCCTATAACAGACTCACCCAGCACGACTATTTAGTCTGGGTTATTACAGGACATATGTGGGGCGTGAAATTTTGTCTTTCCGTTGCATATGTGAACTGCTTGTGACCTCCGGTGTTATTGAGAACGGTGTTCTGTTCATGTGCATTCACACAGTCCTGTGCTCCGCACACTGAGGTGAACACTGCGTTTTAAACACCATAATGCATTGGGCTGTGTTGTTGTACAGATACAAACCACCTTCCTCTCTTGGCTGTTTTTCCATTGTTGCACACTAGTGTAGTTACCGTGACCCAGTTTCCACTCCCTTATGAGCACACATGATAGAGATGTGGGTAAATTGGAAATAACAGATTAGAGGAGAGAAAGGGTGAATTGGGAAGCGAGAAGTAAGCATGATGGGAAATTGGCTGCTTTTAAACACTGCAATGTTGTGGTTTGTCTCAAGCCACCAGAATAGTGTACACACACAATGCTCTTTGAAATGAACTCAATTTGTATCGCAATTCAGATCATGCATGCCTATCTGTGACGGCTAATTTTCTTACTTCATTGAGTAGAAATGATATAGAATGGTCTTCAAACTATACTTTTTATAAATTTTGTTAGTCATGTGATGTTTCTTCCTATTCTTACACTCTTGACTTGAATCATGTATGATTTATTTATAACAAGCCGCATATGACAACTGTCTGAGTAATGAATGTTTGATGGGGTGTGTTTCACATAGACAGACAGTTAAACGATCAAATTGCACGTTTCTTACAGTGGCATTTTGGTTTTGGACAAACATATACTGTATATACAAAGGTCTGAGTTATTAATAGTGCTGCTTTCTAACCTTTTCACTCTTCCGGGTTTAGTAGGGTAAAGGGCATATAGAGGTATCATGGGAGGCCATAGCAAATGTTATTGTAGCCTTCCCTTATTGTAGGTTTTCATGAATTTCCAAATAGGAATAAATAGGAGACAAATATCATGCCATTTAGTAGATAGAAAGATGAACCTGAGACCGTACATACTGCACATACGCACCTGTAATTGGTGGTTGCTTGTTTTTCCTCATTACCCGTGCAGTCACTTCCTCAGCAGCCCAATGTAAAGGGGTAAAATTTAAAAGTTAAACAGCGCATTGAGTTCTTGTCAAGACTGCTAAAGCTTGTCAAAATGTGCATTTCTTATGCAATATTAAGCCTATTTGATTATTAATTTAGCAAATTATCTGTATAACTAATAAGTAAAGCTTACTTGGGACATGAGCCTAAAATAATGGTTTTTACTTTTTCTGACCCATTAGTTTTTTTTTTTATCAGACAAAATGAAAGGGACAAACAAATCTTATAGACATAGCAACAGCATAAAAATCACACTAAAAGCTGTAGGTACTACGTGGCAACATCCTGGAATTGTGGCGGCATATTTTTTTTACAGGAAAACATCATTAATGTTTTCAGAAAGGTGTAAAAATCTTGTAATGTATTAAAAAAAACACTCCCTGACAAGCTTTTGTTGTGTTGTGACAGGCGGTGAACTGTAAGGGCCAGCACAGCATCTCCTACACGCTGTCCAGAAACCAGACGGTGGTGGTGGAGTACAGCCATGACAAAGACACAGACATGTTCCAGGTACTGTTTCGCAAAAACAAAAAACACTTTGAAATCTCTTCTCCACTGTTACTTTGAGCATAAATTCAGTTCAGTGACTGTGCGCAGGCACATCTCTTCTGTCCAACTTTTATGTGTGCTATACTCTGAGGTCTGATCTTTACCACAGCTAATCAAGATCTGTGATATGGGTCTGGTCTGCTCATGAGGGAAAGAGTCAAATGGATTGTAGCAAATGGGAAGAAAAGCAAAAACAGGAACCAGCAGCAACCCACAGGGACAAAACAGAAACGCTCTCTATAAAAAGGAAATAAAGTGGAGACTGTTGCATCTTTATTTCAGTACAAGTATTTATAAACAGGATTTAGTGCAATGAGCACCTCTCTATTCTTGGGAATTTCCACCCCACTTTTAAAATTAAAATAGGCTCTTCAAACAAGTCCCGGCACATGCATGACTGTTTTTCGTCCTGTTTACTACTGAGACAAAATAGTGTAGGGACTGCTAAAAACTGTACAAAACATTTTACTGATTTCAGAATGTTTTGCGCTTTTCACACTTTGTTCATCAACATATTCTGGGAAAAAATAAAAATTACTGTATCCACAAAAAATGTAAGCAGTATAACTGTTTTCATCATCAGTAAGAATAAAATATAGATTTTTAATATATATATCTGTATATATATGTATGTGTGTGTGTGTGTGTGTGTATACCCAAAAGTGAGCTAAAGCTGACAAAATTTCTAAAAACCTCCCTTTGGGGGACATCCTCATTTGTAAAACTAGTATAAAAATAAAGTAAACAAGTTTTTTTTTTTTAAATACAGAAATTTTTCTGAGGGTTATGATTAGCTTATAAAATCTATAACTAGCTGTATATAAAAACAATAGAAGTCTATGTAAAGTCCCCATTTAGATAGCTAAGTAAACGTGTGTGTGTGTGTGTGTATAGTTTCAGGATATTCTTTTCAATAATAAGAATAATTGTTTTCTCCTAACATTGTTCTTTCTGTCATGACCTGAAATATAACTTATCAGATAGTTGCTAAAAATTAGTATTAGTTGTTAAGATATATCTGAGAAACTTGAATTTATTTCTTTTTCTTTTGTATGTTAGATTGGACGCTCAACGGAAGGCCCTATTGACTTTGTGGTGACTGACACTGTGTCAGGCGGAGGAGGGGAGAGTGAGGACACGCCCATCACTCAAAGCACCATCTCCCGCTTTGCCTGCCGGGTGGTGTGTGAACGTAACCCGCCCTACACAGCGCGTATCTACGCTGCAGGCTTTGATTCTTCCAAGAATATATTTCTCGGAGTAAGTGTGTTTTCTTGCCTGATCTTGAAATGGAATTGTCTGTGGGATACATTTCACATCAGAGTTACTTTATTAAGCTTTTATTTATATATACTTGTGTATGTGCTGTCTTGGGAAGTATCCACTTCTGCTGATCCAGTGGAACTGATCTAAACGTACCTGGTAAATATAGGTGTGTCCGGCGAACTGGAATGAGTCACCCATGTGTAACTAAAAAGAGTGCAGTGCATTCATTTTTGTTTATGTATAGTAATTAAGTCTCTCTGTAGGAGAAAGCAGCCAAATGGAAGAATCCAGATGGTCACATGGATGGGCTGACAACCAATGGTGTGCTAGTCATGCACCCGCGGGGCGGGTTCACAGAGGAGTCCAAGCCTGGTGTGTGGAGGGAGATATCAGTGTGTGGAGATGTTTATACACTGAGAGAAACACGGTCCGCTCAAACTCGAGGCAAACTGGTTAGTATGTCTGCTGCATCTGCTCAGTTTAGTTCACGGTGTAGCCAATCATCAATCATCACAGATGTTACAATTGTGATTATAAATTCAAGCTCAAATTTAAGCAATTGCAGAAACCATCTAGACTTGATTATCTGAACTGCAGCAGAATTAGGGGTCCAGTCCAGGGTCAGGGAGTTCCTTGAATCTTGTTGAGGTTCCAGACTTTATAGGTGGGATGTTACTAGTGAGGCAGTGAAGATTCTGGGATAGCTAGGTGTACCGATTCAAATCATGGTATGGATGACCCCTAAATTGAGCATTAAAAAGGCCTCTATCACCATGCTCTGACTAGGACACTCTAGATTACTCATGTGCTCTAGATGAAGTTGTTGACTTATTTTAGTACCTATGGATATTGTCTTACTCGGATCATGTTTGTTGCATTGTGTTCAGTTTGCAAAGTCATAGTTATATTTCAGAGTTATATTTTTTAGGGGAATGGTTAGTGTCTTTTTAAGGGAGTGTAAAAATGTTCGACAGTTAGAAAGGAAGCAAGGCAGTTACTTAGTTTGGTTATTTAGAGCTGTTCTATACAAGCTGCCGCAGTATGTTTGAGTCGTTGAACCTCTAGCTCCTCCTGGAGGACAAATGTGGTTTTGCACTCTTGCATGGTTACCATACTACAACAACTTTTTAAATACTTGAGAAATACATTAAAACTCATGGATATGTGTTAGTAAGCAAAAGTTTACAGTATCAGAAATTGAAAAAACAATATCCATCCATTGATTAATCCATTGAACTCATTGAGAAATTAGAAATTGCTCTGCATGTTTAAGTGTATAAAACCGTGCACGAGAGAGACACAACGAGCGAGAGAACAAGTGAATCAGCAGTTTAATTTTCAGTATCTTTCCAGCAAGAACAGAAGAGAGTACATGCAGTGCTTGTTTTTACACTGGCTATAGTCAGATAAACAACACACGGTGGTGTTACTTCACCGTTCATTTCTCAAGTTTGTTGAAACACGCAGCTGTTTTACAAAGGTTCCAGATTGCCTGGTCAAGAATTGGCTGAGAAGGGGCTCTGGCTCCAGAACGCAAATGTTTTTGGTGTAAAAAGTAAGAGGCCTCCTGGCTCAGGCCGAACTCAAACCGGGGATGATCTTACAATGAGGTGACCGTGTTACCTACAGTGCATCATTACAATAGAGTAATCAAAGTAAAAACTACTTTCATTTGCATTGAAGTACAAAAAACACACCCAAACAGTGACCTGCACAGATGCATTTATTATCTACACTTTATCAAAGCTTATGCTACGCCTACGTCATCCTCTGGAACGCCACTCTCTCTCGTGAACGTGAGTACGACAGTTCGCGGAAGCTAGAGATTAAAATATGGAAGTTTTAAATATGGATATTTTTTTAAACAAATGTATCGCTTTGCTTCAGAAGGCCTTTATTCAGAAGTGCCTTGTAAAGTACTTTTTATGATGGATGGATGCACTTTTTTTTGGGCTTCAAAATCTCAACCACCATTCACTGCCATTATAAAGCTTGGAAGCTCTGAAAGAAGAACGTCATATACACGTAGGATGGCTTGAGGGTGAGTAAATCATGGGGTCATTTTTTTTTTTGGGTGAACTGTCCCTTTAATGGACACCTGTAATCCTTGGTCTGACTCCCGGCTAAGCCAGAAGGCCTTTTTGTGTGAAGTTTGCTTTTTCTCCCCGGGTTGGCGTGGGTTTCCCCTGGGTGCTCGAGTTTCCTCTGCAATTCAAAGACAAGCAGGACAGATGAATTGGACACCTTAAACTGTCTGTAAGTGTGCGTGCGAGTATGAATGAGTGTGAGCCCTGTGATGGACTGGCCATTTGTCCAAGGTGTTTCCCTGCCTAAGGCCTGAGATCCCGAGATAGGCTGCAGTTTCCCCACAACCCAACATGGGACATATGTTTTGAAAAAAGGATGTATGGAATACCTGTAATGAATGCATTGCTCAGATGTTTGTTTTATGCTCAGGTGGAGAGTGAGAGTAATGTACTCCAAGATGGCTCTCTGGTTGACCTGTGCGGAGCCACACTACTCTGGCGCACAGCCGACGGCCTTTTCCACACCCCCACTCAGAAGCACCTGGAGGCCTTGCGGCAAGAGCTGAACGCAGCCCGGCCTCAGTGCCCCGTGGGCCTCAACACCCTGGCCTTTCCCAGCATGCAACGCTGCAGTCGTGCCCTGGCCAGTGTCCCCACCCAGGAGGACAAGCAGCCCTGGGTCTACCTTGCCTGTGGCCACGTTCATGGCTACCACGACTGGGGCCACCGTTCTGAACGAGACCCCAATGCTCAAAGAGAGTGTCCCATGTGCAGAACCGTGGGCCCCTACGTGCCACTCTGGCTCGGATGCGAACCAGCCTTTTACGTAGATACCGGCGCACCAACACATGCCTTTGTACCTTGCGGCCACGTGTGCTCTGAAAAGTCAGCCCGCTATTGGGCGGAGATTCCTTTACCGCACGGCACCCACGCTTTCCATGCCGCCTGCCCCTTCTGCACTACCCAACTCAATCTGGCGCAAAAGTGGGCTAAGCTCATCTTTCAGGGGCCTATAGACTGAGAGTGTAGAGGAGGTGGACAGTGGATTATTGCGTAATTGGAATCCAGTATGCTGAAGGACAATTCGTAGAAGATGCGACTAAGGACCGATTCATACCGCAAGCTGTGAAACTGCCCTTGAAATGCTTATGCTGGAGAGCAGGTTCTTGCTCATGACTGTGGTGATAGTTGGCGAATGACAGGTGTCTGTCATGATTTCCTTAGTTATTTTGTCTACCGGCCTACAAGATGTCAGTTCACACCAGCATGAGCACATCACTCAGGAGATTTAATACATTTCTACACCTGGCTTTAGACTCGAGATGCTTTGTTTTGTTCTTTCTTGGTGATCAACCTTCCTGTGGAGTTTTGTTGCTTTAATAATCCTTCCAGTGATTTCCAAAGAACTTGATTATCTGCTTCTAGTGTGTCGAGTTGGAACTAAACTGTGCAGGATGGTCAGAGCCCCAGGACCAGGACTTAACATCCATTATTTTAAGTAGTTCAATGTGTGGGCACTCCCAAAGGTCAGGATCCCAAACTCCACTGAGGGCTTCTACAAGGATCCACCTGTTGGAGCAGTGATTAGGGAACTGCAATACTAAAATGGGTGTTTCCAAAGAATTAAAAAATGGTGATTCCGTTGAGTTTTATTATATGAAGAGCTAGCAACATAACACTCCTGCAGGAATAATAACCAGCCACAGTGGAAGCTTCATTTTCAAATGGATCGTGCATTATGGAATTACAGTGATTTGTCATTTTAGCCTAGTTCTCGGTTCATAAAAGTATTCGGAAACTAACACATGCTGTTTTTCTTTCTAAAAGGTTAAAAATTTTAAGCTTTGATGTAAAGGTATTTTTATTCATACTGGGGTAACCAGTAAGAAGATTAACAACGGATGTTGCCAAATATTTCTGGAACTGGCTATAGAGTTAGTAACTAAAGTAGTTCCTGGTGTTATCTTGAAAACTGTGTCCCAAATATTTTGGTACTGCTTATTACTTGCCACTTGTTCATTTTCCACATGTTGATATTGGTATATAATCAAAGTAGATGTGAAAATTGTGGACTATTCTGCAGTCACCATCTAGACAAATGTAGAAAAGAATGAGAATGAAAACCACGATAGTGGAGGTTTATGGCGTAAAGGAGAGCTAGGAAGCAGTGATCGCTTGGTAACAATTTCTCATTGGTCAAAATTCTTCCTATTTCAACTGTTTTATAAGCTTATGAGATTAAAACGACTTTTATTCCACTATTTTCCTAAAATGTATACAGAGATGGTTTCTAATGTCTAAAGACATTTTTACAGGGCAGTGAAGAAGATATTTTAGACATACTGAAGGGGTATTTTTATAAACAGTTGCATTTACAGAGCCTTTTTACTCACTGAAAAGTGTTTTACTACACAATAGCCCATGTACAGTTAGTTTTAAAACAGATACTAATATATTTATTCAAATATGTACTTTAGGTGTCGGTATGAATGTATCAAATGGTCATCACTCATTTATAAGTGCATGCTGCATCTGGAGACTTAACCTGTGAACAGTCGATAGCCATGTATCTTTTATTGACGCTCAAGCCTTAGATCCATCTTCTGATTATGCTTGTGTTTGCAAAATAACTCAATGTTCCTCCTACACTCCATGTTAATTTCAGACCCAATATGAAATGTAACGCTGTAAAATGTCACATTGGATTTCATTTGTTAATGAATGAATTGAATGTTCTGTTCTCTTTTTACTTTTTTGTTTAGATATACAAGTGGTGTAAACACCTTGTGTGGTTATACATACATTAGAGGATATTGTTTTCTTGAAACATAACATATCATTGTGAAATTTTCACACCAAAAGCACAATGAACTCTGGATGGGGAGTATATTTACTAAAGCAAAGCTACTGTTTTTTTTTTTTTTTTAACAATGGTGGCGCTTCCATGTGGAGTAAACTAAAATAAGGCCAAACCTATTATTTTATTTTTTTTAAATGCCAAAAAGGATTTTGTGAAAAAGCTTTGTATTTTGTCACATTGAATTCCAGGGAGTTTCAATACATGTGTAAACAATTGTACATTTCAGTTGTGCAAAATTAGGCACAATAAACATTACACTACAGTGCTTTAATTGCAGCTTTGCAACACCAATACAACAGTGTCAAAAAAAGAGCTTTTCGCTGCAAGTAGTTGAACATTGTGAAAGATCAACTTCCACAAGAAAGAAACGACACTGAAGTAATGCAATACAGACACTGAATCTATTAGCCACAGTCATTATTTGCGACGTGTTAATCAAGATGCAGAAAAATGATGCTTGGCCATAGGGCTGTAATAATGTAAAAAAACAAAAACAAATGTAAGACAAATTACATTTGTCTTTGCATTTCTCTTATCACATTTTGTGTTCTATGGTATGTTTGAAAAAAAAAAAAAAGTGTAAATAAAAAAGACATTTCACTCAAAAGATTTAGTTGTAATAAACCAGCGATGTGTGTCTTCTAGACATGTATGTCTTTCATTACTTCTGAGTTATCTGTGTAGATATTTTCAGAATGTCCATTAAGAGCAGAGAATTGTTTTTCATGTTTCAAGCATGAATAACCAAACTTGTGTTCTGAGTGAACGAGTGAAGTTCACACACTGCCTAACAACATCGTTTTGTTCCACGGAATAAAGTCTTGTGGGTTTAGAACAACATGAAGGTGAGTGAATGTTGACGTAATTTTCATTTTTGAGTGAACTTTCTAAAGCTTTAAGCATGTAAAGATATAAGTCTTTCTTTTTTCTACACCACTTCTCTACAATATTGTTCAAATATTTAGAACTACCGTGTGGCTATCACTGTCTGTACATCAAGGTTTAGAGAAATACTTGCTAATGAATGTTAAATCCTACACATTTCAGGCCTATAAAGAGTCTGTCTGCTTCTTCCTACTCCTTTTTCTTCAGTTGCTCTTACATTACATCATCAAACCCATTATAAAGTTAAAAGTTCAAAATGTAGTTCCCAACTAAATTATGAACTTTTTTGAAGTTAACACTTGAAAACAACAAATCATAACTAGAGAGCTGATGTTGTGAGATATTATAATTAAAAATGGTAAAGATCATTAAAAATGATTAGAAATGCTAACATCGTCCACACGCCACTCATTCACGTTTTTTTGAAGTTACTATGTGCTATTTATTAACGGCCACAAGAGGGTGCTGTTATCATATTTTGTAAACTTGAAATTTTCCACAATGACACTAACCATCTTTTCATGAGCTAAAGCTACTGTAGAAACATGACTGCATTTAAGAATAATTCAATTAATTAAATTGTACTTTTTAGTACAATTTTCACATCTTCACTGCAAATTATATTTTCAATTTGTTGCCAATTTTTTTCAATGATACATTAAGTTCATGAAGGGAGCAGTGCACCTTTCATGACGTTAAGCCATTGTATTTATAATAACCTTTTGATTATAATAATCTATTTTTAATATACTAAACTAAAAATAAATTAAGAAGCACCTATTTAAAATGCATAATATTAACAAAAGAGATAAAAAAACATGAAACTATTTTAACTAAAATTTTGCCTACACTCTATGAATAATATTTTTAGCTATTAATTTTTTTAAAGCATTTATGCAATGGCTCGTCTGCAGTTGTGCATGTTTCCTGTTTAAAACTCACTGGGAATCTGAAAAATTACACTTAAATCACAGACTGAAAGGGCTTTGAATAATGGCAACCAAACAGTGATGACATATTTGTCCCTTTCATACGCGCGCTCTCTGCAAATAAGGGCATATAAAAGGATTTCGATTTTGAGCATGCCATTTAGCTGCTTTGAAAGGGAAGATCAGTGGGATGCCATGACTGCTAATTAACATTTCCTCCTGTAGATGCCGGGGAGATGGGGATGTGTCTCAGTCCCACTCTACGCTGCCTTTCCAAATGACAGTCAGCGTAGTAAAGGTGACAGAAAGCTCGTTGGGAAATCTCTGCTTGGCTTGCCCCCCATTTAAGAGGGTTTATTAAAAATGACATAACGTCTGCATTTGTGATGAAGCTTACGGCTTGTCTTTTGTAACGTGATAAATTCTCAAGTGCGATGTAATATTAAATGCCTGAAAAGGCCACCTCACTACGAAGTCATACACAGAGGATGGCTGTCACAAACGGCGTAAATATGTGCACCTGTACTTTGTTCTGTCCTTATTTGAATTATGAAAATAAGATTAAGCCTTTTAATTACAGCTGGTAGCCTACCTTTCCTATCTTTGCAGTGATTCTGAAATACAGTTCAGCAATAGTTTCTCTTGTGAGAACTGTGCATCCACCAAAACTGCTCGAGATGTGATATGGAAGGCTTAGCAAGGGCATATTGCACGCTCGTGCTCAGAGAGAGAAAGAGATAATGTCTTTTTATTTGCTGCCTGCTAGCCGTCTCCTTCAGGATGCCTGCCAGCTCAGACAGTCAACTGTTGAAGGATCAAAGCCGCAGAAAATCAAGACATGTCACCCCGATCAGCAGTGTCAAGATTGGGACATCAAACCAAAATATGGAGTGCTGAGTCCTTTAGAAAGGTGATTTTCAGACAATATTAGGCTTCTTCATCAATCTTTTAGAACAAAGATGACATACAACGTACGTCATCTGAAAACTGATGATAATTACAGTGCAGTGAACTTGTTAAAATGTGTTTGTTTCTGTATGTAACATGGATGTTGTAATGTTAGACTAATGCACCTTTATCATTTTGAGAATTTTTAGCTCTTTTTTCTCCTTTCTATTAATTTGTTCAAAAGAATTGTGCAAATATATACGATGACTTTAAATGCACCTTTTCTATAAATGTCGCGATATCATAAAAAGTCATAATACAGCAATAAAATTCTTGGAAAAAAAAAACGTACAATATAAAAAAAAGTTTATAATATATTATAGCTTATAATAGTCTTCTAATCTTCTGTGTAGTATGACCAACAAAGTCATGTGGTCCAACCAATATTCAGGGGGGGGGAAAAACTAGAAATGATATCATAGAGATAAGTCTCAGAAATATCAGACAATATTATCTTTTTATGATATTAGTTAAGGTTATAAAATGTCATGAGGTGTGTATTTATTAATTAATATATATATATATATATATATATATATATACCATTTACCTTTAAAATATATATTTAAAAACATTTTTGTAAATGATGATTGAGATGTGTGAACTCCTATGTATTAAAAATGTAAATATATAAATATTTTTACCTTTTATTTACTGGTTACACCACATGACATTTTATGTCATTAAATGTAACTTTTGAAAACCATATAAAAGCTTGTTAAAATCAAAACGATGAATAAAAAGAGTACACAGCACTCTTTTAAATGATTTCCCCCCCTTTGGTTTATCATGGACACTAATTGATCCGGTTCTTTCGGATACACTTCATGATCAGTCCTGACCGCATGAGGTCTTTTCTGGAGCAGCCAAATATCCCGAGGGAATGCTAATGGAATTTTTTATCATAATTTGGAACCAATCCTAAATGGGATAAACAAGAATCCTCTCAGAATCAAATATGATCCTACTGGATAAACTGAAAATCCTAGTTTTCCATTTATTTTGTCAGAATGTCACTGTATGCAGTCGAAGCTTGTTTGATCCCATTAGCTTCCAGATGATGACAGATGTCAATAGCATTCCTTCAGGGGTCTTAAGGTCTAGTGGCGGTTATCTCGGTAAGGAAGGTGTTGACTGCTAAACTCTATTACTCCTGCAGGGGAAACAGGTCTAACCACGAGTTGTCTCTCGGTTCTCCCTGTCCCTCGACCAGGTGAACTGGCAAGGCGAGAAGTGCCACAGGTGGCTGGAGGCTGGACGCCAAAATATCAATAGGACACCTACATTCGGCGGGGTTGGTGAACTTGATATTTACCTCACTCCCCCAGCGTGAGACCCCGTGAGATGATATGCAGATCATCGTCTGTAAATAAGAGATAGTAATGCTACACGCGCGCGCTTCTAATTTAGTAAACTTGGCAGTCGTTTTTAATCTCCCGGCAAATTGAAGCGGTAGGGGATCGTGGCAAGTGTTGGATGCATGTTATTAATTCCTCGCTATTTCTGTCTAGTGCAATTAGTCACTGTTTGCCGCTGAAAATGTCCCATTAATTATCTACGGCCTGTAAGTGGAGCTGCGCTCGTGGCTACTGTCTGAAAATGTTGGCGCGGTAGTGGAGAGGAGAGGTCCGCATTCAGTGTCCTCACCTCTGAGAATGGTTGACGGTTTTGAAATGTCTCCTTAATAGCTTTTTAACGCGTAATCTTTGCCTCGGTGCAAAACAACGGCACAGCGGTCTCAGTTGGCTTCTGTTGTCATAGATTGTTTACGAGCCCCCGAAGTTTCAGTAAAAACCCTTTTATAGTAAACGTGACGTCAGATTAAAGGTCTGCACACAGTAACATTCTTCATCTGTCATATGAGCTGTTCCAGGTTACCTGAGAAAAAACATCTTCACTGAAGGTGAGACCGGGGCTGGTTGTCACATTAGCTGTAAGTGAGTCAAAAATCCAGTTGCAGAAATGCTTGGTTTCTCTATTATCTGTTATTATTAGGCCTATGTTGTTTACAGACACCTAATAGAAAACTTATTTTGTGATTTTTTAATTTTTATTATTTTAACCTTTCAATATAGATAGATAGATAGATAGATATAGGTTAAAGGTAAGGATCAACTACTTTAGATGAATGTAGATTTAACCAAAAATATTTGTAGGTCAAGTTATCACATAGGCCCTATGTTTTATGCTGTAATTTTAATTAATTAATTAATAATAATAATAAAAACGGATTTGTTTTGTGTTTCTTAATTGCTTTACAGATTAAATTCGGCTGAAAAGACAATAAACAGCAACTGCCATTTTAAAAACAATTATATTGTGGACAAAGGGTTTTTATATATATATATATATATATAAACTTTTCAAATCACTGTCAATTAAAAAAAAAGGTTCCCTTTTTTGACAACTTACCCCATAGAGCTTGCCATTATGCCACACTATAAGGTCAACTTGTGTTAAACTGTATCTTTTAGGCAATAACAATAGAAATCTCATGAGATGCATGCTTTATTTGTTTTTTAAGTTGGTGATTTCTTATGGATTTGCGTGATGTGATTCGTATGGAAACGTGTGAAAAACAAAACCATGAAGGTCCAGGCACAAATGAGATTTTATGAATTGCCAAAACATAAAACAGTTACGAATTGCATTGACATTTTTGTGACAAGCCTTTAGTTTAGGGACCAATTCTTACTATTAACTAACTATTAACTATGACTTTTGCCTCAATAAACTCGCTGCTTATTAATAGTTAGTAGGGTAGTTGTTAAGTTTAGGTAAGGTATTAATATGGACTTTAATAAGTACTAATAAACAGCCAATATGCTAGTGAGGGAAGTCGTGGCCTAATGGTTAGAGAGTCGGACTTGTAACCCAAAGGTTGCGGGTTCGAGTCTCGTACCGGCAGGGATTGTAGGTGGGGTAGTGATATCCCTCTCTCCCACCTTCAATACCATGACTGAGGTGCCCTTGAGCAAGGCACCGAACCCCCAACTGCTCCCCGGGCGCCGCAGCATAAATGGCTGCCCACTGCTCCGGGTGTGTGTTCACGGTGTGTGTGTTCACTGCTGTGTGTGTGCACTTTGGATGGGATAAATGCAGAGCACTAATTCCAAGTATGGGTCACCATACTTGGCCAGGTCACTTCACTTTCACTTTTACTAATATGCCTGCTAATAAGCAACTAACAGTGAGAATTGGTCCCGAAACTAAAGTGTTACCAATATTTTATATACAGGAACAGCTGATATCTTTAATAATATACTGACCAAGCAATATCAACTCAAAGTTGGGCAAATTGCTTCTGCAAACCCATACTGTGAATGGACATATATTTATAGTTTCTTTCCTTCTTTTCCAATGATAAAACAAGCAGTTAGTCAGAATGGCAGTGTATTTATAGGGCTAGGGCTAATACACAAACACATCAGCAGCATCGAGCCCCTCATCATCCCCCTCCTCGCTTCCCCTCTCTAATTTGCAGCTCTATGGCAGCAGTGGCACTCTCAGCTCCACAAGAGGACAAATGACTTTAATTACAGAGTAATTGCCGAGCGTTATGTTAATTAAATCTTGATCAGTTTAAGTAACTGGATTGCTCCCACATCGAGCCCATGCTGTGATGTGCTGTCTCACTCTCCCTCGTGCACATCTTCAGTCTCACACACACACACACACACACACACACACACTCTCTCCTTCAACCTGGCAGTCGCTCCGCTACGCGTCTCTGTAACACAGCTCAAACCTTTCTGGTGTTTCATTCTTTTCTTGAAGTCATAACCACTTCATTTAGTTCGGTCAACCCTTCGGTTGGGTTCCATTATGTCAAAATTTGTTAAAACGTATTAATATTAGTTAATATATTAGGAATCATGCACTAAAAACTATTTTTTTTATACAGCAGTTATTAATCCAGATGAATGTTAATACTATTGTTCAATATATACTACCATTCAAAAGTTTGAGTAGCGTTTTTCATGTTTTTGAAAGAAGTCTCTTCTGCTCACCAAGGCCGCATTGATTTCTTCAAAATATAGTAAAAACAGTAATATTGCGAAATATTGGAATTTAAAATAGCTTTTCTATTTTAATCCATTTAAAAAAAATGTAATTTATTCCTGATGCAGAGCTGAATTTTCAGCATCATTACTCCAGTCTTCATTGTCACATGATCCTTCAGAAATCATTCTAATATACTGATTTGAAACATTTCTGATTATTATCAATGTTGAAAACAGTTGTGCTGCTTAATTTTTGAGTGGAAACTGTGATAGACTTGTGATAGATTTTTAAAGGATTTTTTGATGAATTTCTTTGAACAGCATTTATTTGAAACAGAAATCTTTGAAACAGAAATTTCTTTACTTTTGACCTATTTAATGAGTATTTGCTGAATAAAAGTATTAATTTCTTTAAAAGAAAAAAATCGTTCTTTCCGGATTCGTTCTTTTTGTTTATAATACATTATTTTTTATTTATTTATGCAACTTAATGTTAAAATGTAGTAGTAGATGTCATAATTAGCATTAACCTAGATTCTGTACAAGCATTAACTAACAATAATTAAAATAATTAAAAAAATTTAATATATCAAAAATCTTTAAATTTAATATATTCTCAAAAATGTTTAGTCTTTACAATACACTTTTATTTTAATACCCAAACTTTTTCATTTAAGTTAAGAAAACCTTTTTAAAAGTTTTTTTTCCCCCTATAGTGTTTATTAAAGGGTTTATTGCAATCGGCTGCAAGTCATTTGTGAAAATGCCATAACAAACATGATAGAAGCAGAATCAAGAGTGTGTCATCTTCTGCAATTTTAGATACATGCATTATCTTTAGGTTCCTGTTGCTTTGGCCAAATTGAATCCTCTTATTTTAATTAGCCGCCATTAGGTGTTCTCCTCAAGGCAATTCCAAGCAGCCCTTGCTTTTGTTGCGTCTCATACTCCAGGCCCCACCAACGAATATTAATCACAATTGTCCTAATCTCAGGGATTTTAATTGGAGTGCTTTGTAAACCACAAGGAGGTAAACAGAAGACAAAGGTGGCCTAAATGCCCCTTGAATTGTCGGTTGATGTGCGCAAGGATCGCTTTTTTGTTTCGTGTTGGTTTTCAAGAAACCAAGATCCCAATATCACTACATGCTTGTCTCAGAGATTGTAAAAAGCTCATCTGATAGAGCTGTATATGAATAAAATAGCGTGCAGTAATACATAGTACACACTACATGAGAGACGCATTGCATTTACCACTGCAATTAATCTGTTTCAGACCGAATCCTTTCATTGCTGTGCATATTTGTGTAGCTAACACAGAGGATCATGGGATTTTTCTCTACAGATTTTAGAGGGCTTTATTGAAAATCCACTTGTTTGCTAGGCTCTTGGGTTTAGATTAAAACAGACTGTCAGTATACAGTAAGCAGATAGTAAGCAACAGGCTGGAGCTGAAACATATTGCAATGAGTGGCGGATTTATCTGCGATTTAGGAAAACCTAATCCAGTTTTCACTGATGCACTGAGTGATTGAATTTATGTGCAGATGTCAATATGTGAAGTGTTACCATGATGGCTTTGCTCTTAAAATACTGTGGTTTTCTGCTGTCTTCTCTGCACTGGCTGTAGTCAGCAGGCATCTCCCTAAAAAAAAAGTATAGCGTAAATACTTGCGTTTTTAAGGTCAACAAATTCATTTTTTATATAGATATAAAATCACACACACACACACACAGTATATATATATATATATATATATATATATATATATATATAATCAAGATAATTGTTTATATTCATAATAAATACTTATCTTATTATATATCTTATATGATATATCATAGATAATATATATATATTTTTTTTTTGGTAGTTTATTTTTGGGGTATTCTTCGTATCTTTATCCTTAATTATTCATACTTGCACATAAATGGTAAAACAAACCCCTGAACTTTCAGAACTGCAGATTTGCCTTGATGCAGAATTAAGACGCACCAAGAATTACCCAGATTAACCTGTCAAAGAAAAACAAACAAACTAAGCCTTCTCCTTTAACATTTCAACCCAAATGAATAATTCTCACATCCTTTACATTTGAATTGTATGAATACTGCACTCTAATTGACTCTTTGTTTTTATCCTTAATATTTAAATTTGAAGGCATATGTTTAGCACCACAAATGGCTGGTATCTTTTTTTACTGCTTATGTAACTGGCATCAACGTTCCTCCCTTTTATTTGGAGCCATATTGCAAAATAATTTAATGTAAATTGAATTATGTGCATGCTATTTCACTCTTTGTGGCTTAGAGAGAAAACGATATACATTAGTTAAAGTCTGCTGTTGTATATTGGTTTAAGATGATGGGGGTATGTATTATTTAGGAACATTTCTATATTAGGATTTCGCTTTCATTACACATATTGTCCTAGAAGTAGTGCTGGGCGGTATACCAGTTCATACCGAATACCGGTGTTTATATCACATAATATCAGACGATGCCGTGATTATAAATGAGAGTGACTCCTGGTTAACATTAAAAGGGGTCGTGTTTAGTCACTATTTAGTGTGGTATTTTTTTGACAATATTCACTCATCATGACAGTAAAATATGGCATTCTAAGTCAATATACTGCAGTATTTCCTCTCTCAATCAGTAGAAAATATGGTTAACACCCGGTCATGCATGGAAAAAAAATACCGTCATGTACCGTGAAACCGGTATAATTTTGAAAAATACCCTGATATAAATGTTTGGTCATACCGCCCAGCACTACCTAGAAGCAATTTAAAATGTTTCTAAAGAGATATTTATATATTTTGCTTTAAAGAAACAGGCTTGTGTATGTGTTAGAGCAGGGCAGACAGTGTGTGTGTGTGTGTGTCAGGGAGGTGGTTGAATCAGTGATTAGACAGTAGAGACCGTAGTAAGGGGGGAGCGTGGAGGATTATGAACTCGGAGGTGCTGACACATCTCTGCCTCTCAGAGCTCTCAATTTCGTCAAGGATCAGACTCACTTTAGATAGTGGAGGATTAATGATCAGTCTGGCATGACATTTTTATGAGGGGCAGTGAAGGGTCTCGTACTACATCCACATCTCGCATCTTCTGCCACCAGAAGGAATTTTACTGCTACTCATTACGCTAATTGTAAAAATGATAAAACAAATAATTTTAGCCTGATTGAATGTGTCACACACACACTCACTTACGAAAATAAACAGAAAATGATAATTAAAGGTAATTAAAAGAGCAGGGCAGATGACATATTTAATTTGGAATAAATGAAAATAATGGATTGAAGTTTATGGTCCTAGTCTAATTTTAAGTTTTAATAATTTTAATTTTTTGCCAATGTTTTTCTGTTGGTTTTTTTTTGATTCCGTGATGTCTCGTTCCCGCTCTCAGGGAACCGAGGTTACGATAGTAACCGGAGCGTTACTACATTAGTCAAACATTGTCCTCAGAAAGAGAGAAGAGATTAAACAAAATGAAGAGGTATTTGAAAGCTTATACAGTGTTTAATAGAGATCCTATATTTATTTATTATGAGTTTGCATGTATACAACAGAACTGCAGCAACTTTGCAGGAAACTACGGTTACTATGGTAATTTTTTTACAAGCGCTACAACAAACCCCGCCCAACCAGGAAGTGAAATCCAGCACTATCCCAAAACGACCATTTGATCATCCTCGAGTCCAGGCGAAAAAAGTCGAGAGATCAACCGTGCAGATGTAGCCAGTGAGATGTTGTGTCGATTGTTCTACTGCGAAGACTAAAACGCTACTGACGCGATATTTACAACGTTGATATTGGCGCAAACGAAGAGCAACATTGCAATGCAGTCCATACAATTGCTGGCACAAGGATAGCGGGCAACTTAAACGATAACGTTGTTATTTTAAAACCTTACTTCGGTAATACAGCATCCGTTTATTGGTGCGGGTCCGAGAGTAAACATGAATTAACCGGCATATTTTGAGTACGCGCCGTTTGCAGACTAGACGCGCGAAACGAATGGGTCTCGAGACACGTCGAACAAACGTGTAACATGCATAAAATTTCAAATAACTAACACTAACTTCAAAATTGAGAAGACGGCTGAAATGTCGTCGGACAAGCTGTCGTGGACGCTGACGGGAGCGACAGCCGCGTGTGTTTTAGCGGTGTATGCTGCCTCTGCTCCGCGCGCTGTGCCCGGTGGAGACTCAGGTAGGACTGCAGTCAGTCACATGTGTTTGTGTTTATATCACATGCAGCCTATCACAGAACAGCATATTGTAATATCACATACATGACGTGAAGCTTCTGCAAACATGAGCTGCATGAGACCTATTGAGATTATTATTCATCTTTCTAAACACCTGCATAAATCCAACAGCCAATGGAACCCAACAATGATTTGGAAGCCACACCTAAAAATTAAAATATATGAATATCACAACATTACGTAACAAAATATTAGACCAAGTGATGTTTTTTTTAAAGAAGGATAGCATAAGCTAAACTTCTGTTATACAGTAAATATTGGGCATTTTCTGGTTGTAAAATGTCTAGCAAAAATGACCCAGAAAAGTTGTTTTTGAGAATGGCTTTACAGATGCATTTTTTTTGCCATATTTTGGAATTATCCACTGCAGACATTGCTTATAATGGTCTGTGTGAACAAATGGGAAGGTTATTTACTGCTGGGTCAGACTAAAAGTGTGTCTGTCCCTCTCAAAGCTGTCAAGAGAACAGAAAAACGAATCCCTCTGGAATGAGGTCAGAGCATTAATCAGGAGAGTGAGAGAGAAATACTGTACATGATGATATTCTTGCACTGCAGAATTGGTCAAAACATGCAGCGGTCTGTATTCATGTGAGATTTATGAAAGAATTGAATTTGTTTAGGCAGCTTTTTACCATTTAGCCAGTTTGTGATTGTTATACTAAGATTTCATTTTTTTCCGTTATGTTAGTCCTTTAATCCTCCCATGTGATTTCCAGAAGGAACAATATTTGACTATTATTTCTATTATAAATGCTTAACTGAATTAATATGTGAATAACCTTTTGTCCCGAGGTCATGTGGTATGACCAACACAATCATGTACTGCAATCAAAATGCAGAAACATGTAGAACAAAACATAAAACGGTAAATGATAGAATAACAAGTATGTCTGCAGACCCTCATGTTTGTGTAAATTTCAGGTTCGGGTTTGTAAAATGTGCTGTGGCTCCCCAAAAATAATTTATTTATTATATTTATTAAAAATATTGTTTTCCCTTAAAAAAATGATAAACATATAATATTGTTTAAAAATAATGATTAAAGGCATAATATGTAAGATTTTTTTATTAAAATATCAAAAAACCACAATAATATATATGTTATATATTTTGCTGACTTGTGTACTTACATTATCCCAAATGTTTCGAAGAATGTTTAAATCCAGAGAAATAAGCTATTTTAATTAGTGACACGGACCGTGTCCTTAGTGTCGCCTGCCAATGACGTCATACACCCTCAATTTCTGATTTTGTTTTGTAGAACATGGAAACACCAAAGACTCTTTAATATGCTGTGCATTTTATTAGACAGGTGACGACCGCACAGAGTAGCATTATAACAGAACTTTCAAATGTATCTAGTATGATAAAACAGCGCTGCTTTACCCCCACATACGCACGACCGGAAGAAGCGGAAGCGGTCGACTGTGGCATAATAAAAGCTCCGCTGCTTTCGAGCCGTGTGTCACGCTCGTTCAGCGGCCTCGTTTCGCTTCAGCGGCTTTCTGCCTCACCCTGCTTCATACTATGACGTTAATACATCTTTAATACATTAGCTCATCCATGAACATGATTTCTGCCCGAGTCCCGTCAGATTGCGTCGGCTGTGGGGATGAAGACGACAACTCCCATGATTCCACACTCAGTCACGGCGTCATCTAACTATGCCTTTGTTTCTTTGTTTCTTTTGAATACGCACCCTCTAGCGGCGAAAAATGACACATTGTGCCTTTAATGTGTGTATACTTGCATCACGTGTATTCAAGTTGTAAGAAAAATATCACTACTTTTTACTTGATAGTTCCACCGCATGACTTATTAGATTATTATTAGTTTTAAAGGTATAAAACATTTTAATAACCACATGAAACCAACAAAGTACATTTGTAAGAACTTGGCATGTGTTTTAAACTAGATTTTTATAAGATTTTTGCTTTTCTTTATTGTGTACTCTTATTGACCCATAGACGCATTCGTGCACAATGGAACACCTTTGCACATAAACAACCATATTCAATAATGGGGAAACAAATATAAATTTCTTCTAGGAGCATGTGCACGGGCAGGGTGGCTTTTGGAGGCTTTTAGTGGGATGGGGGGCTGCAAGAAACTGTTTGGGGCTTACAGAGAGAAAATAAAAAATCAGCCAACCCCTTAAGCGTGCCGTTTAGGGACATTGCAGGATGCTGGCGTGATAGCGGCAGCTGAATGCTCGGCAGAAATTCTCCAGGTCTCCGTCTCGCAGTCCTAATCCCTTTAGGTGTGCTGCGCCCCGGAGAGGCCGAGCGGGCGCCCCGCGGGACCACTGTTGTCTAGGAATGCGAGTGTGGAAATGGTGGGGATTATGGGGGGAAAAAGGCGGCTGTGGGTGCCCGATGGTGTGCTATCACTGAGACACTTTGCTGTCCTGCGCTCAACTGCATTTGTACCTCTTTCTCCATTTAGCCCTCCCTCTTTGGGACTGGGTTCATTGGGGTCTAGAGACAGCACTGCAGTGTATGAATGAAATTGTGATGTATAACATGAGAAATTTTGATTACAGGGAGATTCACATGCTTTGAAATGCGGTAGACCTGGCCTCACCGCGTGTGTATATATTTCTATTCTAAATGAGAGTGTGAAAGCAGAGAAAATTCAGCTGCTGAAGTGTGAGGGGTCTGCACCTACAGATAGAGGACTTCCAACATGACAACGAAAACAGACGACCGCTAGTGATATGCAGGAAGTGCCAGCTAACAATTTCAAAATGTTGTGATGCACTGAACATTTCATATTGCATCAGGGAGCACAGATTATAGGATTTTACAGTGTTTAGGCAAGTATTGCATCAGGCAGCATTGCTTAGATTTATACAACAGGGCAAAAACATTTGGGATTAGTAGGCAAAATGACTTTTTGCCCATTAATCTCTGAACTGCAGTTTAAATACAATTGTTTTTGTTTGTAGATTTCTAGATTTTGTAGAGTCCTGCATCTTTGCCACCCTTTAAGCACTTTTTCCTACCTCATAAACTCACGAATTTTCATGTATATCCTCTGTATTGATACTGTAGTGAGCTGGATTACCACAGTCATGGAAAAATATTTCTAGGCATGGAAAAGGAATAAAATTTGAAGTCTTTTAAAGTTTAAAGATGGTAGGATTAAAACATTTTTTTTTTTTAAAGATGTCTCTTTTGCTCACCAAGGCTGAATTTACTTGATCAAAAATGCAGTAATATTGTGAAATATCATTACAATTTAAAATAATTATTTTCTATTTGAATCTATTTTAAAATGCAATTTATTCCTGTGATGGTAAAGCTGAATCTTCAGCATCATTACTCCAGTCAGTGTCAGAAATAATTCTAATATGCTGATTTGGTGCTTAATAAACATTTCTTATTATTTTCAATGTTGAAAACAGTTGTATTTCTGCTGCTTGTTATCTTTGTGGATTTCAGATTTCTGGTTTTCACATTTGTTTATTAATTCATTAATTAATTTATTTGATTAATGGAAAGTTCAAAAGAACAATATTTATTTGAAATATAAATATTTTGTAACTTTATAAATGTCTTTACTGTCACTTTGATCAATTTAATGCATTGTTGCTGAATAAAAGTATTAATTTATTTAAAAAAAATCTTACTGACACACCAAACTTTTAAATTGTAGTGTACATTTAAATACATTTATCCAAATATAATTAATTATTTAATTATATATTTAAAATATATATAAATTTCAAATGGCTTTAAAAATTTGATTCTCAATTTGGTGGGTCATAAACCAAAAAGTCAGCATTCAGTTAAACTCTATTTTGGTGTTTTGGAACAACACATCTGTGACTTTGTTGAAGCCATGTCCAAATTAGACAGTTGTCTAATTTGATAATAAATCACCATTAATTAATTAATTAACACATTTCATTGTTTACGTCTATAGATATTCAGTTTTAGTTTTGTTGGGTCGCCACTCTGTAAATTCTGGATCCTTAAGCGTAACCAGCTGAGACAGTATCTGGCCATATTTAATCAGCTTGCTTGTATGGAGTAAACTTTACACAGAAACCAACGTGATAACATCAGTCTGTCTGTAAAGGGTCTTAAAGGGGTCATATGATGCTATTTTAAAGATCATTATTTTGTGTATTTGGTGTAACAGAATATGTTGATATGCTTTAATGTTCAAAAAACACATTATTTTTCAAATACTGTACATTATTGTAGGTCCTCTATGCCCCGCCTCTCTCAAACACGTAGTTTTCAACAAAGCCCCCTCCTTTGACAAGCGCAGTCTGCTCTGATTGGCCAGCTGACCCAGTGCATTGTGATTGGCCGAACACCACAAGCACGCGTCGGAAATGCAACGCCCCTTACCATAATCGCAGCTTCAGCTTTCAAAGTAAATATCAAGACCGTTAATAATGTCGTTAGTTTTACCATCAGTTCAAGCCCGAAAGGGCAACAGAGTCGCGTGACAGACACAGTGATGATGCAGTACACAAGCCGCGGTTAAGACAGCTGACGTGCTATGATTTCTGACAGGCAGTTCACTAGTCGGAATTTACCCTTTTTTTTTTTTTTTGAAATAGCCTTTGTGCACAGCCAGCCTTGTACTCTTCTAGGTTCAAAAAACTGTCGTCCATAAAATGCGTTGCACAAATTCGAACATCTGGGTTGTGCTGTTCTGTTGTAAATAAATCTTAACCAATGATTCCTAATTGCATCTACTTCCAGAAGGCCAAATAAAGTGCTTTTGCTTTCGCACTGAAACACACAGCGTCTCACTAACATGGCTGCATTAACACTACTGCTGTTCCTGATACCACGCCTTCTTTCTTTGCGTGCACATTTGGGCGGCATTATGCTAATGTTTCCACATAGTGATGTAGATATGTGGGGGCGTGTTAGAACGAGGCGTTTTAGGTAGGCGTGACTGACTCTTAACTTTTATAAAGAATATCTCTTTGGATTTGAGACTTTAGTCTTTGCAACTTTACAGATCTTCTTTATGCACCAAGAGCTTGTAACACTCCAAAGAGAAAGGAAAACTTGAAATCGCATCATATGACCCCTTTAACGGAGACATTTAATAAGTATAATATACAAAACTATTAATTCATGTTACATACAAATGGAAATACACTGAACAAACTCTGTCCAGTAATCATGAACGCCTGAAAAAGTAATGGAAATCGATTGGTCAAAAAGTGTGGGAACCCTGAATTAATGATTTATAAAGTGGTTATGGTTTACAGGCCTAGATATGTGTCAATAATTTCATGAGAGGAAACACTAAGGTTCTTAAAAAGATCATAGTCACTGCATTACAGAGGGATCATTTTTGTATGCATGTGGCTCGGCATAGAGGGACTCGCAGGTGTTTATACCCGTGTACGGTATACAGCGACGGATGGGGCTCTGTGCATGCACCTAGCGTATGGGAAGAGTGAATAGATTTGCCTGTGTATGTGTGCGTCTGTCTGCTCAGGGATCAGGGGAGCTGTGTGCGATGGAAGAGAATGAGCGTGTCGCTTAGGAAATGTCACACTGGGAAGATTTTGCAGGTTTTGATCCGAGCAAATTAATGCAAAACCCAGTGCAAGTATTTGATTTGGGAAAACTTTCAGGAGCGGACTTGTCTCTTAATAATAATTATTGGGTTTACATTAATTTCCCTCTCTGTTTTTCTACCACAGGAGAGCTGATCACTGCTGCTTGTGAGCTGGGGGTAAGCATTAGCTGCATTGTTTAATCAATCCACTCATTAAGTCTTATAAGCATTAAGGAATTTTAATTAAGTATGGGGGGAGAAGATAGATGATTAATTTACTTTTCAGGCCACAGGTTTTTTTTTATCCTCTCCTCTTTTCTATGCACTTCTTTTTTGACTAAGTTAGGACTAGAGAATGCTATAATTTGCAACCCTGTTCTTCAAATCCAATTAGACTGAATGGTTAGGCGATGGCTTTTGCATTGTTTAATCAATCCACTCATTAACTCTTATAAGCATTAAGGAATTTTAATTAAGTATGGGGGGAGAAGAAAGATGATTAATTTACTTTTCAGGCCACAGGTTTTTTTTTATCCTCTCCTCTTTTCTATGCACTTCTTTTTTGACTAAGTTAGGACTAGAGAATGCTATAATTTGCAACCCTGTTCTTCAAATCCAATTAGACTGAATGGTTAGGCGATGGCTTTTGTAAGCTTCGCCTTATGTACGGTATAAGGCTTATTATACTCAACCCCTCTCCTTTTTGTGCATGCGCGTGTGTAAGCCTCAAAGAATGAACTAAATCGGGTTAACAGTTATAATAAGTTTTATTATTTAATAAAGTTTATTACGCCGCTGCGATCCTTTTAGGGAGGCTGTGGCAGTGTCACTATGCCAGTAATCCCTCCCTCTGTCCGTGTGGCCTGCCTGTCTGCGGCTCTCCCCAGGGTCGGAGGGCTCTCTCCAGGCCGCCGGCCCTCCCTTCCTGCTCCCTTGAGCCATGGATCTTTTCTTCTTTAAACTTCTTGTCGCAGGACTGCCCCCTACCACGCGTTCCGCCTTTTTTGCCGTGCCACACACGCTTCCAGACCCGGCGACGCCTCTGCGTGCCTTTCCACGCTGTCAGCCTCGCATGGCACCAGTGCAGGCATTTCAGACACACACGTCACACGTCATTTGCGCAGTCACATGCACCTTGCTGGCACTTCCAAGCGTGCCCTTTGTGCCCCTGCCATCTGCTTGCCATACTGTCTCTCTCTTTTTTTTGTTCTGTGTCTGTTCCCCCCCTTCCAAGCCTCTCTGTTCTTCTCTGCCTCATCTCTAACTTTAAGGACCCCCAAATATAACAGTCCCTTCTAAAATTGACTTTCTTTCCTGCAATTTCAAGTTTATATCTTGCAATTGTTCATTAACAACTCGCAATTCTCAACTTTTTTCTCAGACTGTGATAATTTCGAGTTTATGTCTTTCAATTTCAGGTGTACATCTTGCAATTCAGACTTTTTTCTCAGAAATTCTGTTTACATCTTGCAAATCTGACATTTTTTCCTCTTAAGTTTCAGTTTATATCTCTTCTAAGGGATGCATATTTTGTGGGCGAAATGACAAAATGCAGTTTGTCCACAAAATGTTTTTGTACATTCAATTTCCTATTCATAATAAATGTAGGAAAGAAAATACAGTGGAGATCAAAATCAGAGAACAATCTACAATTTCCTAAATTTCAAGGTCACTGCTTAGTCCCATTTCAGGAGAACCCCGGTGGCAAAGCGACTGATTTGGCCCACTGCCCTGCTCATTTTGATTTATTGATTTACTTATTTATTATTACCTGATATTATTACACACTAGGCACCCCTTAAAAGGTATATAAACTCTAATATTTCAAATTTGTGAAAAATAGTCAGAATTTCAAGACATAGAGTCAGGATTGTGAGAAATAAACTCTGAATTGTGAGAACAATGTCCAAATTGCAAGATATAATTTCCCCCCCCCCTATACTGAAGTTTTTGTAGACCTCCCAGAACCCCCTTGCAGCCCCCTAAGGGGGCCACAGACCCTAATCTGCAAACCCCTGAACTAGACGATAGATCTAGTTCCTCCAGGGTTTACTTTTTTATTTGTCAACAGTACATATATTTAAGAGAGTTTTAAGTTACTTTTAGTTAGTTACTTCCTAACACTGACTTATCATAGTTCACCAAACCTGACTGACATGGACTTCAGCTTTATGAAATTGTTTAGAGGGATCAGTTGACTGGGACCGTCTCTCCTACTTTGATCTTGAACTCACACTAGATTTTAAACATCCACTTGTCCACCGAGTTCCCAATCCATCCCTCAAACAACCTCTTCTCGGAGACGTTTCCTTGCTCTTCGCTCTAGTGTGCAGCGTTTCTCAGCCTGCTGTGCCTGTGTGTGTTATCAGGCCAGTAGGAGTGAGACAGCCTTTAATAGCTCTAGTCCTTATCGCTCCTAAGGGGACTTAGTGCCTAATTGCTGGGAAGGCAAGGAGACAGGAGATCAGGCTTTGCGGGAGGGGGAGGACAGTGTGATGCTTTAACCCGCAAAAGTAAGGTCTGCCTTTGAAAGCTGAACTGTATGCTGATGGGTGGTGGGAGGGGGGATTACTAGATCTTGTTGCTGTTATCAGAATGTTCTGCGAGTGAGTTTACAGCTGTGTTTTCCCCCAGGTGGCCCATCCTCCAGGATATCCGCTCTTCACCATGTTGTCCTCACTGATGCTCTCGCTGCTGCCTCTCAGCTCTCCGGCACACAGCATCAATGTCCTGTGTGCTGTCTTTGGGGCCGGGGCTAGTGGAGCCCTCTGCTTCACTGTCTGCAGGTAGGCCACTCTCAGACTATTAGACCAAAGTTTTAAAAAATAGATTATATACTTTTTTGCATATTCTACTACACATATTCAAAGAAGGCGTGATGCTCAAGGTTTTCAGTAGTTTCCGAGGGGTTTGCTTTAAAACCATGATACATTTAGCTTATAATGTGCATTGTAAATTATAAAGCATTCCAGGCTTATTTTTTTTTCAATTCTCATGTAATATGTATATATGTATGTGTATATAAATATGTATTTATAAATATATATATGTACACACACACACACACAAACACACTCACTCGCACACACTCAAGTTTGGGGTCAGTAAGATTTTTAAATGTTTTTGAAAGTATCAATGGTCATCAAGGCTGCATTTATTTGAGCAAAAATACAGTAGAAATAGTAATTAATTTTAATAGTAATAGGGTGAAATATTGTTATAATGTAAAATAAATGTTTTAATATATTTCATTTATTCCTGTGATGGCACAGGTGAATTTTCAGCAGCCATTGCTCAAGACTTCAGTGTCATATGATCCTTCAGAAATCATTCTTATATGCTGATATTTTCTACAGCAACCAAAAAAGTCATTTCAGCCCTCTACGAACACCTTGGCAATTGAATCGCCATTGGCTAGTACATTTTTTAGTTTACTCGGCAGA
>NW_015554059.1:233215-237948 GCF_001515605.1 Sinocyclocheilus anshuiensis
AGACATCATTTAGTCGCCCAGAGTAAGATTTAGTCGCATATGCGAGTGATTTACTCGCAATGTAGAAGGTTGCATTTCCTTTAGCCCCCGCAACCCATCAATCAACTCCTCCTGTGGCTGATGGCAGTGAGGATTTTGTTGCATATGCACACACACACAAAACCCTCTTAGCTCTTAAGTTTCAGTATATAATCTATGTTTTCAATTGAAAACATAAGCGTAATAGGTTTTGATGGTTATCTGTCCAGGCTTAGGCTGGGGTTTGGCCTCATGCATGTCTGTTGGGCTCTGAGCAGTAGCTGGCAGGCTTGAGATGCCAGGACTGGGAGGAGGGAGTGTTTTAGGGGTTTCAGAGCTTCCGGCACAGTCTGGGACTCCCTTCTGGGTTGGCATTGGGGTCCTTAGGTGCCTCGCCCGTGCCCAGTGGTAATGCTGAGGTGGCGTGCCACTCCCGGTAGGAACACTACCGGACAGGCCTGTCCCCAGGCTGCTACCCTGGCACCCAACACCACTCTGAGACTGGCCATTTTCTGCCCTATACATTCTCTGCCATCTTTGAGGAATTTCAGTGCATTTGAATGCCTTGCTTGTTAGACATATTACATGTTGTCCTTTTTGTGCAGCAAGTGGGTGAATGACATGACACTTTTGCATATGTACAATGACTGGAATACATACATTTCTTCTATGAAGACTTTTTATTATTATTTTTGTTTTTTAATGAATTAATTTTTGTGGTGCATAAAAATAAAAATGTCCTGATATCAAAATGAAGAAAAATGCTTCAATGAAAGGGATAGTTTACCCCAAAATGAATATTTTTCATTTTTTGTTTTGAAAAAATGTTGGTAACCAAACAGTTGCTGGTAGCCATTGACTTCCATTATATGAAAATAAAATAATATGGAAGTCAATGGTTACCAGTAACATTGAGAAGAAAGAAACTCATACAGGTTTGGAGTAAATTGAGGGTGAGTAAATGATGATAGAACTTTCATTTTTGGGTAAACTGTCTCTCTAAGTAAAACCTTTAGTAGTTTGACAAATATTTAATTATTATTTCTTACAAAAGAAATATATTTTATCCAATAGATTTTTATTGCAGAAAATAAAATAGGAAATTATATCATAGACAGGACACATGCAGACACTCATGATTCTATGTCAAGGTTAACAAGTCTCTCAAAATATCAGTATCTTAACATTTTTATGACAAGGGAAGGTTAGTTCAAGTAGTAAAATGTAATGTGGTGCGACTCCCCAAAAATTATATTTATTATATTTATTAAATAGTTATTTATGATAAAAAAGTACTTTTAAATTTGAAGAAAAAAAACTTTTTTTTTTTTACCATTATTATAGTTATAACCACTGAGAATCATTTAAGGACACCATGTATTCCAAATATAAGTAAAATATGCTATTACATTTTACTTGACTGTTACATGGCATTACGATTTTAAAGTCATTAAATATGAATATTTCAAAACCATATGAACCCAACATGTGAACAAGAGTACTGTACATTTTAAACTTGGCACATGTGTCTTAAACTAGATTTTTAAAAGATGTTTCTCTTTCTTCAGTGTTGACACTTTTATAAAAAAGGTCATTGACTAATAAATAGATCATACATATTCTAAAACACTTTGTTAAATTGAGAGAATTCACTATAAAGCTGTCCATTAGACATTCTCATTGTGAAAACTCTTTGATGTTCCAAGTTAAATTAGGTAGACAGATTGTTATACAATGTGTCTTGCTTCCCAGACGTAGCACTTCATTTTCCTTTGATTTGTCAATTAAGGATTTTTTTAAACATCATGGTTTGAGTGCCACACTATTTGCCTTTATGCTTCTACTCTGCATCTGGGTAAGCCTTTGAGGATAGCTGGCATCAATAATAATCATAATCTTTTGGTTCTTAGCATTAAAGATGTCTTTGTGAACCCTAAAAAACTAAAATTATGACCAACAGTCGTTTATTATTTTAGTGTGCTTAGTTTACATGCTTACAAATTAGCCTACAAGAATAGCATAGACTATCATAGATTTTGACTTAAAGGGGTTATATGATGCTATTTTAAAGATCATTATTTTGTGTATTTGGTGTAACAGAATAATGCACCAAGAGCTTGTAACACTCTAAAGAGATAGGAAAACTTGAAATCGCATCATATGACCCCTTTAAATAGCCACCTATAACAACCATCCAGAATACCCTGGCATCCACGTAACAAGACCGCTCAGAAACTGCAAAGTGATGTGGTCCTTAAAAATTCCCACCACTCATTTCGTACAGTATGTCGTAAAATACTGCCTAGTAAGAACACATTTTGACCGCTTAACACAATGATTACTTAGCATTTTCTGTAAGTCGATTACGTAATAGAAGTGGCCGTGGGGTCGGTGAAGGTGACTCCACCCATCCTCCTCGGTTCTGGCTCCACCGCACCTGTGAGGGTGCACACCAGCCAAGAGCAGACGGGTTCAGTTCTGCATGCACCAGCTCATATCACAGCTGACCAGGCTCCGGTGCCCACCTGTCCTGGTGCTTTTGTGCCCATATAAGGCACTTTACCATATGGTCATAACTGCGCTTTCTTTACTGGACCCTCCACTCACTCTTAGTCACCCCGTGGCTCTCTACGGTGAGCTGTGTTTATTAACAAGATGGTTGCTTCGTGAGAGCAGTACCCATGTTAGAATGTGATAGCCTAAGCAAATATGAGCATTTAAAGGGACAGTTCAACCAAAAAATTAAAATTCTGTTATCATTTACTCACCCTCATGTCGTTCCAAACCTGTATGACTTTATTTTGCAGAACACACAAATGATATTTTGAAGATTTTTGGTTACCAAATGGTTTTGGTGATCATTGACTTCCATTGTGTGGATAAGTTCCATAGAAGAAAGTCATATAGGTTTGTAACGACATGAGGGTAAATAATAATAGAATAGAGTAAATAATAACAGAATTTTCATTTTTGAGTGAACTGTTTCTAAAATGTTCTGTTCAAGTGTTGATACTTCTACAACATGGATTTCAGAACTGAAGCTCAATCTGTTTGTCAGTGTATTTGTTTCTGTTTAAGACTAAGAAAAAACGCTGTCATTTCCCACGTCCCTTGGCTGCCCCCTCCCGCATACCTCTGTTGTCAGGTAAATCACCGACCCAGAAAAAACAGCTCCTGGCAGCTTAAGCATATGCTTTATTAGCCAGTCTAATCTCTAAAACGCTCTGGTTTGCAGCCATTCGTTTTTGGTAAATATATCTTCTCTTTAGCTATGACACCCACCCTTTGTTTTTCATGCCAAGAACCTTTGTATCTTGAAAAAAAAGAGAATATTCTACATTAAATGCAATTTAAACCCTATTGGCAGCAGCTCCTGATATCAAAATGAAGAAAAATGCTTCATATTACTAGCATATCGGCTGTTTATTAGTACTTGTATGGCATATATTAATGCCTTATTCTGCACAATCATATTCTAGATTATTACACTGTTTGGAAATTATTGCCACAATATTAAACATTATTTGTGTTAAACCAAACAGTGTAATCACACCAAAGACCTCCATTACATTTGCATTATCACAAACATGTTTTTCTATAAACTAAGATGCTTTCGATACAGCTTAAGATGTATTTAATCTGGAAGATTCCTTTAAACATCTCCATGCATTACAGGCCTCATATTCTTCAACTCAGCATGACCAATGGCACCATTTAAAGACGTGTAGTAATATTTCCTTAACAGATGTTTAATGAAGACGTCTCAACCCTCATTACTCCATTCAGAATGGGGGAAATGGGGCCATTTCACTGTGCAATGCCATCACTTTAATTTCCCCTTGCCTGGAGGCCTAAGATTGTAACTGTTGCAGCAGAAGTCAATATTGCTTTAATATTGCATTTCCCAAACTGTCTCCACAGGCGATTTTTAATGGGAGTCATGCAAGGAGAGCATCAGCCTTTTCCAGAATGCATGCATTCCATAGGGCCACATAATACTACAGTTGATTAATGACTTGATTAAAATAATAACTAGTAGAAAATAAAATGCATATCTGCTGAATGATATACACAGTTTCTTTTTGTCTATTATGTCCAGATAATGTGTGTCAGTGGGGGATTAAGATGGAATTGGGTGAAATTGTTGTGCCATTGGCTGTATTGTTTGAGGTGGATTGGAGTTATTAGTTGTTAACATGCACTGTCCTGTGGCAAGGGACGTCTCAACCGTCTATAGGTACAATACATGCACACAGTAAGTCTACCGGAGATTGTAAGACAGTAATACTTTGCACAGCTTCCACTAAAATTCAATTTATAGTCACTCCATAATTGCACCATCAACAACTGCTAACAAATATTATACATTATACTATAAATACCATGTAGAAAGATTCACACACTATGCGCAGTACTCTCACTGCATTTCTCAATGATAATAAGACCTCACATTATCATAAACATAAGGCCGCCTAGATAAGCGTACACTGTAAAAAAAAATCCGTAAAATTTAGCTGTGGATGCCGGAATTTTACCGTAAAAAATACGGTAGCAACGTTTTAGGTTTTACGGTTTTAACTTAAATTTACAGTTAAATACCATATTTTCATTAACCGATATAATGTTAATATACTAACCTATCGAAGTACTGAAATCTGTTTTGTACCTTTGTAATACACTGATAACCACCAAATGCAGGTGGTGATGAGAAAGTC
>NW_015554059.1:238374-268721 GCF_001515605.1 Sinocyclocheilus anshuiensis
CGTAGTTATTTCAACAAAAAACCATCAAATTTGAAATGTAACGCAGGGAATTCTGGGAATGTCAATTTACGGTTATTCACTGTAAATTATACGGTCTTTTTCACTTCCAAAAACGGTATACTACCATAAAATTAATGTCCAATACATGTAATGTCCAGTACAGTTTTTCACCGTATATAGTAGGGGAATTTACCGTTAACCATTTAACAGTCTTTTACTGTTAAATTCACGGTCTTTTTTTACAGTGTAGCTCAGCTGGGCCATACTTAAGGTTTATGCTCCTTAATTGTCATTTGGGACTTCTGTCACATGAATTAAATGACATTTGATACAAACTAAAAGTCCAGAATTTGTGGAAAAGTCCAGTGTAAACACTCAGGCTCTGTGGCACTGTCAAAAAGTTTAAGCAACCTTGACTCAACCAATGGCGTGAGTTTGTATGATAGAAAAGATGGAACAACCGTTCTGTACGTTCTGTACATTTGTAACCTGGAATAGTAAGTAATATACAGTTTAAAAAAAACAAACAATATCTGATTCCATTGTTGTTTAGATTCAGACTGCAGGCCTATTTTTTACCATAGAGATTAAAAAAAAAGTTAAAAGAGGTATAAACCATGAGTCAACCTAATCAGCTATGAGATGAATCACAACATTACATTACAACTTTGATTTGAAGCACAAACGTATTTGAAAATCGGACACAAAAAAACAAAAACAAAGGTTCAAGACTTTGTACTTACCTTACTGAGGGAAAGAACTACAGTCCCATGAAGCATTGTGAATGACATAATCAAATTAAAAATGGTAGAGAAATATAAAACTATTGATTTAAATATGTTGATTGTGTATATATAGAAACATTATATTTTTAATTTATTGCAATACAAATTTTTGAGAGTGTAGGAAGCTGATTTGATTGAATCATTCCAGTGCTTCATAGGAATGTGTAGGCGTGTTTTTGGTGCGATTTGTCTCCATTCTCTGATTGGTGGAGATTTCGCTGCAGAATCATAGAATGGTTTTTCACCACATTTAGATTTTAACCAGAATTCCAACTGTTATACACAATTATTAAAAAAAAAGAAAGTTGACAATGTTGGCTGGTGGCTTCAACAAAAGCATAATAGCATAACAATAAAACTATTTGAATACTTTTGTGAAATTTTGTTGAAATAATTTTCTGATGAATGAATCAAATGCATCACTGTTAATTGCATATATCAATATATCAATTGTCAATGAAGATATTTTAAAGACATTTTTGACACAGCTAGTAAATTTTTATAGTATGGACCCCCCCCCCAAAAAAAAGAAACATATAATTGAAAATGCTTTACCAAGGTGCCTTCATGCCTAAATTCAGTCACACTTTATTTTAAGGTGTTATAACAAAAAAAAAAAATGAATTAACAACATGTATTTACTATAGGATTAGGTTTAAGGTTAGTTTCTTGTAATTATACATAATATACTGTTATTTCTGTTGTAATGCATGTATAACATGCACACTAAAATAAAGTGTTACAGAAAATTTCTTATTGGAGAATTTACATGTTGGTCATAGGGTTAACTGTTAAATCTTAACTGTACTAAATTAACAGCTCTGCTTTTTATTTATATAAAAGAAAGAAGTTAGATACACATTTTTAATTTTCTATGCAGTGATGTAGTCAAGCATGTTTGCACAGTTGCAGTGTTTATTTTGGAGTCACCTCTCTGTTCTGAACTGAAGTACTACAGAGACACTAACATAGCAGCATCCTGCACAGCAGACAAATCTCTGATGCTGCACGCAAGTGTCACTCTCTCACCTTATCACTGAAGAGAGAGAGCGAAGGAGACCCAGGTGGTCCTACATGTTCTGAAATGAAGGACGTGTCACATGCCTGCCTTCAAGCAGACAGACACTCCTAAAGATTTCCGTGTCAAGCCCCCTCAGAGGAATAAAGACAGGAGGAGGACAGCGAGCGACTGTCAGTCAGCTGCCCCATTGAAGCGATGACGGGGGAGGATGTGATATTTTGCACCGCGGACCCCTACCACCGAATAGTACCCCTGCTCTAACCCAGCCGTGGCCCCCCAACCGCCGACCTGTGCTGGGAGTTAATTGGCATGCAGCGGGAGCAGAATTGCGGGTGCGGGGGGTCCGCACCTTCACCGAGCCTCATCTTCCACAGCCCCATCCTCGAGTAGTAAAGAGGACTAGAGAGAAGCCGATATCACCAAGAATCCCCCCCCGCATGCTGTTGACAAGCTATTAGTCCGACTGCGCGCGCACGCGCGGCCTCGTCTCAAACAAGACAGGAAAAGAAAAGAGAGGAAAGGCAAGTAGTGTGCAAAAAAAAAAGCAGGAGAAGAGAAAAGAGAAGTAGTCAGCAAGCGCGAGTTCCTCACAGACCATTCTTCCATTCGTATCCTTCTCTCCGCTCCCCCCAACCGCCGACCTGTGCTGGGAGTTAATTGGCATGCAGCGGGAGCAGAATTGCGGGTGCGGGGGGTCCGCACCTTCACCGAGCCTCATCTTCCACAGCCCCATCCTCGAGTAGTAAAGAGGACTAGAGAGAAGCCGATATCACCAAGAATCCCCCCCCGCATGCTGTTGACAAGCAGTTAGTCCGACTGCGCGCGCACGCGCGGCCTCGTCTCAAACAAGACAGGAAAAGAAAAGAGAGGAAAGGCAAGTAGTGTGCAAAAAAAAAGCAGGAGAAGAGAAAAGAGAAGTAGTCAGCAAGCGCGAGTTCCTCACAGACCATTCTTCCATTCGTATCCTTCTCTCCGCTCCGCTTTTTCCTGACTTACTTTGCTTTCCCTGCGAAAGCTCCATTGTTCTCCTTCCCCTAAGTCTCATCAGCCGCTTTTGTGGCCGACTATCACAGCAGCAGGCAGAGGCGCGCTGGAAACGTCTAAATGGTATCATGGCTCGTGATTAAGCGCGCGAGCTTCGGTGCTGCCGCCGCTGCTTATGAGTCAGGTCTGATAAGGCGAGGGCCCTGCTCTCTACTCAATTTCAGATACCGTTAATGGAATCTGTCTTGTGCGATTGTAATGTGAGAGCGCCTAATTTGCCATGGAGCTTGAAGCTGTCAGCGGCGAGGGATTGCGGGGTCAGGAGGGAGCTGGCAGCCGCTTGGCCCGCGGCGTGTATCTGTGCCGCTGAATAGAGCAGCTCTCCGCCTGTCACTTAGCTGATAGGCTGATGAGGACTCTAAGCCACTCGGCACAATGAGGAGAGGGCCATACTGCCTCGCTTTCCCCCTCTACCACCCCCCTTTAATTGTCAAGCCCGCTAAAATTTTTCCAAGCCAGTGTGCTGGAGACCGGGCTGAGTTTTTTTTTCTCTGCAGCTCTCTTTTGATTCTTCCCAACTTTTTTTTATTCTCCTTGCTTTCCTTCATTTCTGTCTTCTCTGGTCTCCAACAGACAAAGCTGACCTCACTCGTTCATCCTTTTGTCCAGCGTTTCCTTTTACCTCGCCCCGGCCATGTGTCCTATCTTATTCTTCCCAGCTGGAGTCCAAGTCAAGTCTCAAGTCTTTTGTCATAAGTCAAAGTCAAGTCTCAAATTATATATCCATTGCAGGTGAATATGTACATGCAGAGATTTTCCCCCAATTAAGAATGCATGAGTTAATAGGTAACCAGGATTTGTTTTACATCCAGATAAGATTTGTGAGCCTATGTTTACCATTTGAAGTATGCAATTGCGTTTTTTTCTAGCATGCTTTATGTGGTGAAATGCCTACATATAAGCAATTTAGGGGCACAGTATTTATGTTGATATTGTTTTTATAAACAAACAAAAAAAAACAGATAAAACATTATTTTACAGTGCCCTTGTTACACATTACTTGCACTTACTATAGTAATAACAGTAAATTATTCAAAATTACAAGCAACTAAACCTAAGCCTATCCTAAACTTATAGTAAGTAATGTTGATAATTATTACTACTCAGTACTTGTTTGTCAAGTCAAGTCAAATTAATTTATTTAGCGCTTTTCACAATTGTTTCAAACATTGTTTCAAATCAGTGTTACAGAAAATCACGACGTTAATGTTTACAATATCTTCACGCCTTTCAGTCGCTTTTAGCAGATTAGAGCTGGGCAATAATATAGTTTGTATTTTGTGACGATACAAGCAATCAAGCAGTTGAGATATGCTATATATTATATAATCGCTTTACGGGAGTTTACTGTACGAACACAGTTGAAGTTGGACATACTTGTCTAATAACTTTATATGAAGAGTTTTATATTTACGTTTATCTGGTCCCTAATCGTCCAAATAGTACCAGCGGTTTTGGACTCTGTACGGACACATATTGGTGTGGATGTATTTGTCATTATTAACTGAACTCATGATGCCAGATCTCACAACATAACTCCATCACTGTTAATTCTTGATTTATTATTTTCAAGCATTTTTGAATGATTACAATAGCATGTATCTACTAATTGAATAGATTTTCAATTAGAATCAGAATATTTCAAATGATTTAAATTGTTGATTTGCTGTTTCATATATAGATTTTCTTTTACATACCAGATTATGTTGCAGCACACACTAGAGTTTATGTCATGTCAGAAAACATTGGAAAAACTGTATTTATAGTCCATTACTGTTGTCTCCTCTGTGCTCAGGGTGGTGGGGCCTGGTCCAGGGGCCGTCCTGGCAGGAGGAGTTTTTGCGGTGTCCAAGCTGGTATGGCAGTGGTCGGTTGTAGCTGAAGTCTTTTCTCTTAACAACTTGTTTGTGGGCATCCTTTTCTCCCTCTCAGCCTGTTTCCACTGTGCAGAGAGTGTTCATCATAAGAAGAAGGTACTATAGTCCAAACCATTTGATATTTATGGATGCAAAATCATTGTTGGTTTGAAACAGATACCTCTTGGTTGTAAGATGCATATTTATATATATTTTTGGCTTTTCTCAGTTTGCTCTATGGGGGGCACTCTTCTGTGGGCTGAGCCTGTGTAATCAGCACACACTGGTCTTGTATGTTGTCATCATAATTCCCTGGGCCCTCCTGCACCTTAACACTCTTAATGTAAGTATTGCAGGGTTTCCCATACATTGATTTATTTGTGGCGGCCCGCCACAATATCAACACTGACCATCACAAATAGATTTTCCAAAAGGCTTTGACTTCGTTGAATAAACATGAGCACTGCACGTTTCAAAATCAAAACGCGGCACGGGTGTTTTTATATAAATGTATCTTTTTTTTAAGGGAACTGATTGCCTTCAGAAAAGTTTTGATGTCATTTTCATTTAATCTTTTCTATAATGCCTGATAAAGCAGTGTTTTTGAGCGCAGCGCTTAGATTACAGCCATTACCGTGGAAACAGCAATTTCTGCCGCTCCAAAAGCGCCTCCTGCTGGCAGAGAATGAATTAGCACTTTCAATAAGCCCTTCTGCTGTTTTATATTTACATTATATACATATATATTTCCCCCAGGGGAAGTGCCGCCACACATAGTGTGTAAGTCTGTGGGAAACACTGTATTGATAATCACTCGGCTGTCCCTCAGTTTTGTCAATTTGTCAACATTTTGCAGTCTTGTAAATGTTATTAATACTGGAGGTTAAATACCTTTCCAAGAGCATATTCAGTGATTATGAACTCCACATCATGTAATAAATATACAGCATTACAGAGATTAGTATTCATAACCCGGTGATTTCTGAAGGTCTTTACGTACTGGTACTTACAATTGAAAGCAGTAGAGGAAATAGTTCCCAGATTATTGTGGTTTTGTCCAAGTATTATGTCAATATTGTTGTTTTATAATTATGTTTTGGTATGTAAATTTGAATACTTGGCAATGGAAGGATCTATCAATTACATGTGACATTACATGCATTGCCTGCAGGGTTTGTCCTTCTTTGGTCTGGTGTCTTTGGGGACGTGTTTCCTGGCTGGCTTTGTGCCCTACATCTACCTGCCCATTTCCTCCTACCTCAACAGAGCTCGATGGAGCTGGGGAGACCAGACATCTCTCCATGGCCTCCTCACACACCTGCTGCGAGCTGAATACGGCACCTTCAGCCTGGTACCAACAGATTCATTAGTGTTTCATAATAAAAAAAAAAAAAAAAAACGTTTTCAAAAATTAAATGTATGTACTAGGATGTGAAGTTATTTCCATGCCGTGTTATTTTCTGAAACTAATGCACCGCTTATGTATTTCTTTGGCTTTAGGCAAAAACAGATGAAAACTTGAACCTCCTAAAAATGTTACGGTGAGTATAAGAATATTTCAAAACATATTAACTTTCCATTTGTTTATGATTTGATGAATGAATCCAGATTGTAATTTCCAGAAGGAAAAGTAGGAATTATGTAGTGACCAAAAGCTCAGTTCAGTATAAAAATAATTTAAACCAACAAAATAAAAGCAGTTGCAATTTAGCATGCAAATACTACAATGATATAATTGCTTTCATTTACATTTACATTTAGTCATTTAGCAGATGCTTTTATCCAAAGCGACTTACAAATGAGGACAATAAAAGCAGTCAAAACTAACAAAAGAGCAACAATATATAAGTGCATTTATGAATCCAAATGTTCATTTCCAGAAGGAAGTATGTGTGTGAGAATTATGTAGTGACAAAAAAAAAAACAGTTCAGTTTAAAATAAATGCAACAAATAAAAACAGTTGCAATTCACTATGCAAATACTACAGTGTTGTAGTGTTGCAATACTATACTGTACAGTTGTTGCCATTCTATCTATTAGGGTTGCACAATTGTGAAAAAAAATCATAATTGTTGATTATGTCCCTTGATATTGTAACTGGAATAAATAATTGTGATTTAATACTAAAATGATACAATTGAATATGAAAATTATTATTTTGTGCAAGACCGCTGCACACCATATTCTCTAGCACTTTGTTTTACAGTCATGTTCTGCAGGTCATTGCAATAACTGGGTAATAACTAGGTACTAAGCCTGTACATACCCTGTTCCTAACCAGTGTAGTTACCTTATATTACCAGTCCTTTTTTGAGTAAGTACACTGTAAGTGCATGGATTGTAAAAAAGTTGCAAATGTTTTTCTTTGTCTTATTTTTGTCTAAGTGTTATATACACTTATATTAAGTGGCAGCTTTAATGAAGACTAATGACTCTGTTAATACCCTTTTCGTAGTTAGTTCTTGTACTGTAGATCCGCCTTCCCTCCAAAACTGCAAAACTGAACCTGATAGGAATAACAAATCTGTTGTGTTACACTGGCTTAGAAATGATCAGTGACGTTCTCAGCGTCTTTGATGACACTGGTGTAACACACCATGCGAGACTCGGGTCGTCTCCTCAGCCCACCCTCATCAAACGTTTGGGTGACCCCAGAGAGAGAGCTTATTTTATGTCCCACTAGTACCAATCAGCTGTTTCTCATCACCCCCCACAGCTGCCACATAGCGTGATGGACAGGTGAGAGCCAGAGAAGGGTACACAAGAAGCATGTCACAGCATAAACCTGCCATAAGGAGCTCAAACACTCCTTCTCTCACACACTCACTTTCACACAACACTTAAATAAGCTGTCAGAGAGAGATGGGTATTAAGGCACAGGCAGGGCACTATCTCTTTCAGCAGGGAAATTGGCCATAGACTGGGTTTGGGAGACAGATAGAAGGGAAGGCTATCACAAGACAGGCACTTAATGTAAAAAAAAAAAACAACAACATTCAGACACTCGCAGCACTTTTAGTTTGAGTCTCTGTCCACCACACATAGTGGATGTATTGATAAGTGTGTCTCTTGTGTCTCAGGGCTCAGTGGAATCACTGTGTGAATGATCTGTCTATCCCAGTACTAGCGCTGACGCTTCTAGGCATTTTACTGTCTTTATGGAACAGGTAAGACATAGCTGGATGAGATCCACTGAAGTGAAGGAAAACCACACAATTTAAAAGTTTGAAGGAGTTTAAAGTGTGTAGGTTTTCTTCCATCACAGTTTAATGTGCAGAGGCTGCTGTAAATGTAAACACTGGTTGTGTCACTCCTGTTTTTTTGTGCTATCAAATATGTCAACTTCTGGCTCAACTACTGGTTTGTCTGAAACCTGTTTGGAATAATCATTTTTGCCATTTACATTCATTTCCATTTTGCAATTTCATTTGGTGCTGCTAGTGGCACAGATGTTGAACACTTCAACTTTATTTAGACTACCATTCAAAAGTTTGGGGTTGGCACGATTGGGGAAGTCTCTTCTAACCAAGGCTGGTGATCAAAAAATACAGCAAAAAGTTTAAAATAGCTTTTTTTCTTATCATTATCAATGTTAAAAAAAAAGAACAGAATTTGAAATATATGTTTTTTATCATTTTATTTTTTATAAATTTTTATAACTTTTTTGTAATTTTGTAATAATTTTGAATAAGTGTATGAACATTTATAAATGTCTTTACTGTCACTTATGATCAATTTAATGCTAATTTTAAAGCTTTCATTCTTTAAAAAAAAAGCAAATGTACAATATTTAATGCTAATTTAAAAGTTTTAATTTCTTTCAAAATAAAATAATAAAAATAAAAAAATAAAAATGTTTTGCACTACTAAATCTGATGAGGAGAGGTGGTGTTGAAAGCTTAAAGCTTGAAATATTGCTGATATTATGTACTATTATATTGTTACATAGAAATTATATTTGCATAACACATTATCGGCAGAGCAAAAAGCAACAAATTAGCTAACCATATTGCATTTGAAATGTTCATTACTAGATATTAACTAGATAATAACATCATATTGTATTTCAAATGTAGTTTCAATGTATTCAAAGGCAATATTTTTAACTAATGGCAACTTTTTTAATTAATGGCATATATGTGACCCCCAGACTGCGCTGTGTTTTTGTCTGGTTGATTGTCACCATGGTGAGCATCTACTCTGTGTTCTTTGCCTGGAGAGCAAACCTGAACATCGAGAATCCTCTTCTGTTGGGAGTGGTGAGTAATACAATTCTAACAATATGTTTCTTATATGATGCAAGATATTTAAAATTGACTTCAGTGAATATATCACATGTGTGTATGTAGGTGGAGCGCTTCTGGCTGCAGGCTGATGCTGGGGTGTGTGTTCTGGCTGGTCTGGGTCTGAGCTGGGCCGTGTGTTGGCTGAATGGCCGTCTGGGCTGGGGGACGCTGTGGAACACAGGAGCCTGGATACTCACTGCAGGCCTCATCTCACACATGATCAGCTTAAACCACGGGTAAACCATTCAGATACAATCACATAGTCAGGGTGCCGGGGGATGATATTAAACTGATCTTTAATGTTTAATTCAATGTCACAAAAGTCTTGAAATACCTTAAATAACTTTGAAAAATACATATTTATGTTTTCATACTGATTATGCTAACCAATGTTGAACACAACAAATGTAGCAGATTTCATGTATGAAAGTGTTAAGATGAGGAGGTTTCTGGTAATTCGCTTTTGTCCTCACTCAAATGTGTCCCCAGGTGGCTTTTTACACAAATTATGTGTATGTCTAAATGTAAAGTATATAATACTGTTCAAAAGTGTGGTTAGTTTTTTTTTTAAAGAAATTAATAATTTTGTTCAGCAATAATGCATTAAGTTGATCAAAAGTGACAATAATATATAAATGTTACAAAATATTTATTTTCCAAATAAGTCCTGTTCTTTTGATCATTCACTTCATCAAAGAATTCTGTAAAATTAGGATCATGGTTTCTCTCAAAATATTAACTGTTTTCAACATTGATCATAATAAGAAATGTTTCTTGAACACTAAATCAGCATATTAGAATGATTTCTGAAGGATCATGTGGCACCGAACACTGGAGTAATGATGCTGAAAATTCAGCTTTACCAAATTATATTTTACAGGAATAAATTGTATTTTATATTGTTTCTTTATGTAATATACTTTGCTGTTTGGCTAAAATGATAGTTCCTCTTACAAAATGAGAATACTGGATATCATCAAAAGGCTTTTTTTGTTTTTAAGTTTTTATAATTGTATAATTGACAACCATAATTTTGAATTTTCATGTATCACTTCTTATATTGCCTCTTTTTATATATATATATATATATATATATATATATATATATATATATATATATATATATATATATATATATATATATATATATATATATATATATATATATATATATATATATATATATATATATATATATATATATATATATATATATATATATATATATATATATATATATATATATATATATATATATATATATATATATATATATATATATATATATATATATATATATATATATATATATAGTGGGCCTATCAGTGTGCATTACTGCATTATGTTTTTTGTATATTTGTGGTTGATCATACTCCAGACCATGGCAGTCACTCCCTGAATTCTTCAATTCCTCAATGCTTCAGCACACATCAAAGCAAAAGCTCTCTTGCACTCTTCTGCAGCTTTGACTCTATGCTTGATTAGCTGTCCTGGCCACGCTAGTCATGCAGATTAAAGCAGCCGAGTTCTGTGCTTGATTAGACCTCGTAACCACGGCAGTCATGTAGATTAGAGCGCTGAGGTTTGGGACATCGCTGCCACAAACTGTTCCGCTTTGATCAATGGTGAGACTGACGCTCTTGTCAGCGCTCATCACACCTGTCCGAGGCTGATTCCAGCCCAGAGATGTTCCACCTCGTCACTGCTCACAGAGAAGCAGAGCAACGGACTGCAGAATAGCTGAAACAACAATAATGTCACACATCCTTACTCTTTGTGCAAACTCTTCAAAGTAATGTGGATTCACAGCTGATGCGGTTAAAGTATTTGTGAATGAATGTGCAGGTACATTCATAAACTCAGCTCACAAACTTTTGTATCACTTTCAGATCACTTTTAGCTCGCAAACTTTCATTATCGTATACTCTCTGTGTAAAGCTTTTACAACAGACTTTTTTCACTAAAGACTTTTACAAACAGGCATTTTTTTTTTTTTTACCTAATTTGGGATTTTGTAGTTGCAATAATTACTGATATATGGTGATAATTATCATGTCTTAGGCAAGATATCACACTAAATAAAAAAATGTATACATACATACAAAAACTACAGTTTCTTATATTTACCATATGCACATATTTGCTGTCAAAATGAACCTCACCTAATATGTTTAAGATCATATTTTAAGATCATATTTTAATAATTTAAATTTGCCTTAGTGCAATGACAATATAAAAACTAGTTATTACACTAACTAATTATATTGTCTTTACATTATTACATTAATATGAGCAATATTTTGAAGCAATCCATATTTAAATATATTACAATTATTAAGTTAATTTTTTCTCTCACAGTATAAATACATTTTAGAACAGTTTTTTTTACAAGAAAATGTGTAGCTTTATTATTCCTCTGAAAAGCATCATCGTATTTGCAGCAGTTAGTTTTATATTATTTGTGTACTATTAAGTTTTTATGTTATTACTAAGTTTTTATTGATATTTAAATCAACTTTTGTTTTATTTGAAGTTTTCATAAATTTTATATTTTAGTTTTTTTTTGTAATTTTGGTATGTGCTTTTGTCATTTTTATTCATTTTTTAAATATATATTATTATTTAGGTTTATTTTTATTTCAGTTTTAGTTTTCATTTGTTTACTGTACTTCAACGTAAACATATTTCAAATTTTTGTTTACTTTCAGCTTTTCATGTAATATTTATATTTCCTTTTATTTCAGGTTCATTTCAATTACCAAATACGTTTTAATAGTTTTAGTTTACAATTATAACCCTAATTTGGGGTCCTTAGCATCAAAAACTTTAAAAACCACTGCTGTATATAAATATACAAAACACTGTTGTAGCCCTATTTAACCCCTGACTGCAACTCAAGCAACACTGCACATACGGTATTGTTACATACCATGTTTTATACTGGGTATTTTCAAGGTGTTTTGGTCTGTGTGTGTCGACAGAGAGTGTGATCAGAGCAGTAATGATGTCGTGGACAGGTTTGCCCGTGAGGTTGTGTCGTCATTGCCGGAGGGCTCATTGGTTCTGACTCGTGGTGATCTCCCAGGAAACACGCTGCGCTACCTGCACTACTGCCAGGGTCTCCGGCCAGACCTCAGCCTAGTTGACCAGGAGGTCCGTAATCCAGCCTGACACATGTCTAATTTATCTCAGCTATAGCCATTCAACTCTGTCTCTGTTTTGAAAGGCTTGTAAAAACCTGTATTGTGTGATGCAGATGATGACGTATAGCTGGTATGTGGGAAAACTCCAGAAGCGTTTACCTGGAGTCACGTTTCCTGGGCGCTGGTGGGATCCAGTCAACACCGTGGAAAAGAAAACATTCAGCATTGAGCAGTTTCTCAAGCACAATATGCGGTAAGATTCACACACTCAGAGGTCTATGTTCGTATTCATATGCCTTCCGTATATATGCTACAAATTACATTTAAATTGCAATTTGTGTATATTAGAGATAGAAAACCAATACATGTCATCTGTAAACCCCTTATACAAAAGAAATGAACCATCTATACTGCCTCCCTCCACCAGACGGCAGTATTTCCTTGGTAAAGCCCCCGGCCTCTGAGAGGGGGGCAATAAGCACTACAGTCATTTCCCTGGGAAGCAGAACAAAGAGAATAAGAAATAAATACTTGAGAAAAAACAATCGGCAACCTGCTTGTTTTGTTAAGAGAGCCGGTTTCTATATTCCTGCCATGTGTATCCTGTGATTAAAAATCTATATTGGCTCTAATATAACAGACAGGCTTAGAAGCTTTTACTCAGTTCTACTCCAAAATACTCTACTCTAAAGAGTTTTTGTTCCTTCTTGCTGGATTATGTAGAGAATGAAAGTATAAATCTAATAATTTTACTTGGTTTCCTTGGGGAGTTTTATTAAACATATTGTTTGGCAACGAACAGAAGTAAAACTCTCTATAGCAGCACTTTATAATAATGTTCATTAGTAACATTATAACATAACAACAAGCAATGTTACATTATATAACAAATTATTTATGTACCTTTAATATTAACTATATATGAATCACAACTTAATTGTCTATTTGAATGTACATTAACTAAACACCTGTAAAACATAATGAATGTTATCAGGAAGTTTTACCCATTCATTTAGAACTGTAACTATGTTTTAAGTGATGTTATGTACCTATGACTGATGCTCAGTTTTTGCTCTGGGTTTGTCTACAGCAGGCCTGTGTTTGTATGTATTGGCCTAACCGAGGGTGACTCCAGCTGGGAGAGGAGTTTCTCTCGTTGGCCCTGGGGCGTCTGTGAGCAGTTGGTACCTGTCAAAACCCCATTTGACCCTGAAAAATGGGCCCACAAAACACTCAACCTTTACAACTGGAGCCAGCCACATGACAGGTATCACAGTTACTTATGTTTGTAGTTTACTTTGGGAGTGATATATTGCCTCGTAGGTCATAATATGTTCTGTTAATAAACGGACTATCATGTTTCCAGCTGAAATGAACACTAGACAAACAGATTTTACTTATTTTCACACAAAGTGTGATTAGAGAGGCAAATTATTGATAAATAAAGACTTATTTTGGCACAGTTCCTTGCATGTTATGACCTCAAAACACTTTAACAATAGTACAAGATTGGCAAACAGATACATTTTGATGTTTGCATCTCATAATCTCCAAATCTATGACATATTTAATGTAGTAAACTTGCTCAGTAGCTCACCTGGTACATTTTGATGCAATGAATCACGAGTCAAGTCACTCCACAAAAAAGCTCTAGATAGGGTTTAGTGTAAGCGGTGCTTGAGCGTGATTGAGCCTTTTAACACCACTGACCGGACATTTTTAATTTCTTCACATTAAACACTTTGGAGAAAATTTCTTTGGAGAGATTTGATATGAAATTGATCAAAATTCAATTCAGAAACTTTGAATCCATTTTTCTCGATGTCAGCTCATCGTGTTGCCTTTGAAGGACAGTATACTTGTATAGCATGTGGCTAGCAACGCTAAGGTAATGGATTCTATTCCAAGTGTCCACACATGCTGATAAAATTAAGCATGTGCCAGATGAGATCAAATTAAGCATGTGCCAGATGAAATAAATGGACATGTAAATAAATGTTTGAGATGATACTACTCAATGTACCTTTAGGTTCATCACTACTCTGAGCATCCTTACCAGGTGCACCCCAGCACCATTTTATATCTCGTGCAACCCATTGAAGTGATTTGGTCCTCGCCGATATTAAAGTGCACTTAAACACTGCTCTGACTCCATGCTGTGCAGACAGCCTCCGTTTCCAGCTTCAAAGTCGTTATTAGTCCGCTGACCCCACCCTAATGACTTTCTAAACTGCGGCATGTCAATATCTGTGCATAAAGTGAAATTAGTTCTAGTCTCCAGCACTGAAGCTCTCTGCAGCCGGCTGGTATTCAGCAAGTTAATCGGGGTTGAATGGTGTGACATTACTCTCCTCTCACTCACTACAAGCGTGTCCATCCCTGCCTGCCAGCCAAATATTAGCGGGGAAGTCACACGCTAAAATATTCCTTTGAAGGAGAGGCTGCACGTTTATGAGCGATGTAATGGAAAGGAAGAAATGCAGAAATATATGGGTCGTTCACCACAGAGAGAGCTTCCAAAGACAGGCGAGGTTGAAGATCAGCTGTTATATGGTTTGAAGATATGCAGAATATGATTCGCTGGATTACTGGCTGGTTTTAAACTTGTATTTCAATCCCTACTTAACAAGACCATCTGAATATACATAAAAAAGAATAACGCTTTACATATCAACAACTTGGTTATTTTAAGAAAGTACACAGTTAGGAAAGTAAGATTAACTACACAGCAAATTAAATGACATTAAATTACATTTTTATGTTTATTCCACCCTGTCAGCTTCCACCCTGGCTCCTGGGAGAGAGTTGCCAATGAGGAGATGTGGCAGGCCAGGTAATACACAGGTTACGGCTCTTATCACTGTATCTTTGCCAAACCTCCATATATAGCTACAAATGTATACTTAGGTGCTTTTATTCCATCACTTTTTAGAATGAAGACAGCTTTTTTCCTGTTTGACCTGGCTGAGAACATGGAGAAGGAACAGCAGGCCCGTCTCTATGAGCTTTCTTACAATGTGAGAAATACAATAGCCTTTTTTGGAATTGCAGTGCTTGCAATGCAGCTTTCAATACATATTTTAATTGTATTCTACTTTTTTATTATTAAATGGGTCATATGATGCGATTTAAATTTTTCCTTTCTCTTTGGAGTGTTACAAGCTCTTGGTGCATAAAGAAGATCTGTAAAGTTGCAAAGACTAAAGTTTCAAATCCAACAAGATATTCTTTATAAACGTTAAGAGTCAACCACGCCTACCTAAAACGGCTCGTTCTAACACGCCCCCACATGTCTACATCACTATGTGGGAAGATTTGCATAACGCCGCCCAAATAAATGTTCACGCAAAGAAAGAAGGCTTAACTTTGATTCTCGCTCTAGTATTGTTGCTGCCGCCATGTCGTGAAGGCGATGTGTGTTTCGTTGTGAAAGCGAAACTACTTTGTTTGGTCTTCCAAAAGAGGACAATACTTGCTTTGTCATGCCTTTTTTTTAACCTTAAACCGCATAAACACATTGCATTACACCAAATACACCAAATAATGTTCTTTTTAGCAACGTCATATGACCCCTTTAACAGTTTTTGTAATTAATTGTTTGAACATACTCTTTGTTTAGAGAGTGCCATTTTATTTAAGAAATTGAAGTTTGAAGATTGAAAATCTCTCATTGGCATACTATTATAGAATGTTCGCTATCCAAAATTCAACCGACAGCAATTTACATGGTGAATTTTTGAATGTTTTTAACAACAAAAAACAAGACGCAGAGTGAGCGTCATGAAAGCGGCTCTAGTGCAACATTATACACAGAATCAAAGCCTAAAACCAAAGCTTACCTAAAACCTTTAACACTTTCTTTTGTTACCTTGCAAGCTCTGCTATTTCCTTAAGGAAATGCAAATCTAGTTTGTCAGCATGATGTGTCATGTAGAATTATTTGTAGACTAAATGCAGTTCTTTAAAAGATCACATTTGATGTTTTCTCTCATTTATGTTAAATGTTGAGTTTTACAAAGTTTCAAGTCTCTTTTAAAATATATTAAATATTGTATTTTCAAGTCTATATCTTTGCCTTTTATTATACAAATTTTCAAAACTCTGTGGTCTTCTTTTATTGACAGCTGTATTGTCATATAGTGGATGCCCAGGTAGACTACCCAGCAATCTGGGATAAGAACCTGGCTCTTGCCGCAGAACGTCTGCTGCGATCAGGAGGCAGAGGTCATGGTCTGGATTCCCTCCTGAGTCGCAGCATCCGCCACTTCAGTCGCTACCTTCAGAGAGAACCCACCAATCCCCAGAGCAAAGCCATCCGCTCCATCATCACACATCTCAGGAAAGAGCGGGACAAACTCAGAGACAGACAGAAGGGTTGACAGGAAGTGACATAAATTGTCTGAAACAACACAGAGAGCCTTCAGGTGTAAATAGCACAAGAAGGTAAGAGGGAAGATAGCAAATATAAAATACAAAATTTAAAGACCGTGCAGGTGTATCTGAAGACTGTAACTGACGTTTAACCTGTATTTTGCCAACTCACAGATTCTTCTCAAAGTAAAATGGACTCAAAATGTTAAAATGGACCAATGCCAGAACATGAGTTTTATACTGATATCTTCTATTCATAACCGCATCATTGTAACATCAGAGTTAGCTGTTCATTTAGATGACAGACATTATTTCATTAACAAGATGATATATTGGTTGATTATAAATATCAGGAATTAATTATATTTCCTCAACATGCTTAACTCAAACATCTAAGACACAGTGAAGGTAAAGGGACACAATCTTCTGAACTGAATCTGAAGTGGAACTCTAATAGAATTTGCTGCGTTTGTGTGTGTGTCTTTTGTAATAAAATTTTCACACTTTCAATATGTTAATATCCGTTGAGTTGATGATCAAAGGTGTCCAGAACCACTCATTCCACCTCTCCCCATCTCTCTCCTCTTCTCTCTTTTTTGAATAATTATCCTTTTTGCCCCCGCTGTCATGCATCTCTCTCTCTCACTTTAGGATCACAAAGGTCTCAGATTGAGATTGAGGGGGGTGGGGGGTAAATTTGGGCACAACCATGAGAGATTAAGAATGACCCATTAATCTGGGACAGATTTGAAAATACTGCGTTCTTTTCCCTGTCTCTTTTTTCTGCTTTGTCTATCTCTCAAAACAGCTTTGAATTCTCTTTAATACAGAGGAGACACGAACCCTAGGGTTCTGCCAACTATTGTTTGATTTTAAACGATTATAAAATGATAAATTCTGATTGAATTTTTGTTAATATAAACAATTTTGATAATGTGATTTGTGGTCACTGGATGATCAATGTAAAATGTGTGTCCTAAGAGCAGCTACAATCAGCTTTTTGTATTCATGAAGCATGGTTTCATCCTGAGTTCAGGATGTCAGCTACACCTTATCACATATATAATGTCTCCTTTTCTCATGTACATTAATCTCTTCTTCCACTGAGCTGCTTTCTCCCCATCCCTCCCTGTCCCTGTTTTTTCCTCTCTCTCATCTGAGGGATTGTGTGAACCCATGGAATCGCCGTGACCGTGGATGCAGGCAGGGAGCCACGGCAACACTGGAATGTGGGGTGCCTGAACAGATAAGAGCTGAGAACCCAGCCAGGGAGAGGGAGCAAAGACAAGTAAGCGAGAAGTAATAAGTACATAGTTAGACAGAGTTAGACAGGAAGTGCTAGAAAGAGACGAATGGACACTGTCAAGACAGAAATTAAATCGCAGCACAGGGACTTGGAGACAAAAGAGGGAAGGTAAGAGAGGCCCATGAATGGTAAACCCTGAAAATGAGCCAAAGAGAGCAGTGCAGTTTGCACACACACACACACATAACATGGGAAGCCAGCCTTATTCCTCTTTGCATTTCATTTACATCCCTGGCTGTATCGACCAATCGGATTGGGAGCAAAGCCTGAGGCTTAGGAGGGGAATAAAAAGACAAAAATGCCTTCGCTGCTCTCATCCCTCCCTGATAATACCCCCTCTGTTTCTCCTTTCTCCTCCGCAACCGGAGAGAAGTAGATACTGTCCGAAATGCCATAGCAGAAGCGACACCTCCGCTCCCTGTGCTTTGCCGATAGATCTCGCCAGCGGCAGGCCTGAAAAGGGGGCTTTAGCTGTGGGGCCAATCTCCTCTACTTCCTCCTGATGAGGGAGAGGAGGAAGGGATGGAGGCCCGCGGAGGAGGGTGGAAGGGATGGAGACACAATATGTTAAATTGGCTATAATGTGCGTGTCACATTACAGACGGGAGGAAATGAAACTTGTCCAGTGTGGAAGATCGCTCTTTGTTTAGACAGAAGAACATGCTTTTCTGAGACTGTCTGAAAATGAAGGCTGCTGTCTTGCTGCCTCACTGTCCAGTCAGTCAGTGACTTAACTGGCACATTTTTGTAGGAAGGTATGATGGGTATTAGGGCTGTCCAGTTTTGCTCCTGGAGGGCCACCTTCCTGCAGAGTCTAGCTCCAACTTGCTCTACCACACCTGCTTGTAAGTTTCTAGATATCCTTAAATCCTTACAAATACCTTAAAGGATAAGTTCACTTCCAGAATGAACAATCTGTCATCATTTACTCACCCTCCACTTGTTCCAAACCTGTATGAGTTTCTTTCTTCTGTTGAACACAAAAGAAGATATTTTGAAAAATGTATCCGAACAGTTGATGGACACCATTGACTTCCATAGTAGGAAAAAAATACTATGGAAGTCAATGGTGCCCATCAACTGTTCGGATACCAACATTTTTTTGAATCTGTTTGTGTCAGAACAAAACCACTGTTAGAGATGCAGCCTGGCCCTCATCGTCTCACTGTGCCCAAATGTAACCCTTCTGTTTCTGATCCACAAACAAGCCCTTAAATCCCCAAGACATTTCATGTGCCACACCATCTCACCATCATCCCTCTTCCTAAAGTCTGTCTTCTCCATCTCCTCATCCCTCTCTTTTATAAACCTCTGAACAATGGAAGTAGACATGAGAGGGATTAGGCAGAGAACAGGGATTGGATCTGTCTCCATTTCTCTGGATTGATTCTTGAACCTTTGTTTAATCCCTGGCCCTGGACTCACATAGCTGTGGTTGACTGTCTCAGGTGGGTTGTTGAAAGCAGGTTGAGGGGTGAAGAGATGAAAACTCTGGCTGCTGTCCTGGGGGTGACTGAGTGGCTCATATCTGTGGTGGTCCTAGTGTCTTTGGGAAGCCCTAATAAGAATGAAACCATGGAGCTATTGAGGGAATAGATGAATGGAATCCACTGGCTGGAGTGCTTCTAGACAGTAGGTTGGATCCTTTTGATGAATGCTTGTGGCCACCTGAATACTTAATCCTATTCTGAACATGTAGAGTTTGGTCACTTTATTCATCCAGTTTAACTGCCAAAAGACGCCTGAATTTGAATTAAATGTGCATAGTGCATAGAGAACCACACCAAGGTATGTGTTGACTCTATCAATTTTGATACTTTCTCTCACCACCGTAAGTTGCTCCTACCAGCTCTGAAGGTTTAGAGAAGGTCCATAACTTAAGTTTACAGGTCCTAGGACAATATTTGTATACTGCGCTATAGGCAGGTCCTTCTCCCTGGTGCCCAAAGAATAGACCAGGGTTTTTAAACACCTGGGGCCTCATTTATAAAATGTGCACACAGATTTGAGCTTAGCTCCAACCAGCTCCAAACACACTTGCCTGGAAGTTTCTAGTGAGTCTGAATACCTTGATTAACTGGTTCGGGTGTGTATAAGTGGGTTTGTAGCTAAACTCTGCAGGACAGTGGTCCTCAAGGAACAGGCTTGGATACCCCTGTTTTATAATAATCCTGAAGACCTTGATCAGGTGTGTTTGATTAGGGTTGGAGTTAAAGTCTGCAGGACAGTGGCCCTCACAGGAGTAGGGTTGAACAGTACCATAGAGGACCTTACCATAGACAACACAACCTTCTTTGGACCTCCTAGTAACAAGACTAGAGCTGCCAAAACATGGCTACCATGGACATTTTGGGATTGATGTATTTCATAAATGCCTAGAACGGTTTAGGAACTTGTATTGTAGAACTTGCATCACTCATAAATGCTGTTTAAGTACAGCTTATATAACATCTGTCTACACTCAATCATTTGTTCAACTGAACAACAGGTCACAGTGTGATAAGACCATTGTGATCCTTTTGGAATATCAAAAGAGACTAAAGACACTATGACCAGCAGCCATTTCATAAAAGATCCTTTAGCTTTGCAGCTTAACAACGAAGAATAGCCTCATTTTCTGATACTTGTGTAGATCTATTTAAATAATGGTGAGGTAAACTCACAAATTAAACACCTTTATGAATGCCCGCAGGCTCTGAAAAAGGATGTCTCATTGGACAGAAGAAACCCTCAGAAAGGGTGAGATGATATCTTACCTTTCATGCGATTAGTTGCTCTAAGTGAGTGGATATGTATTTGTGTATGTGCCCAGAGCAGTGTTTCCAATTAAACGGACCTGTCTTCCTTCTCCCTCCGGTTCTAATTTTGTGCCACATTAAAGGAGTGCGACGCCATTGAGGACGCAGATCCACATTTTCATAATTTGCTGTCTCGATGTGCTTGCATCCCCTTGCATCTGTGGCTGTGAATGCATGCCTGAGGAAGAGGCACAGCCGCCATCCACTGAGAGAGAGAAGCAATATTCACATGTAGCTGTAATATCAAGTATGTTTTCTTTAATTTACTGGCCTATAATGAATTTCAATTGTTTCTAATTCATAAGTCATGTTGTAGCACCTTTCTAGCTCTATGATGCCAAATTATTGGGTCTTGAAGGGTTAGTTCACCCAAAGTTCCCAAAAGAGCACCACGATACAACATATTCAAAGAGAACCCATTATATTCAGTGTATGTCTGCACTATATTTGGTGCTTTCCCTAATTCTTATAACAGTGCAAATGGATTTGGAATGTTCACCTGGATTTGGGTTATCTCACAGTGTAAAGGTAGTCCATACAACCTGAGTGCTGTAAGTTTTAAGCCATATGATACCTTTTTTGTGAAGGACAGACTGCAGATTCTGTGAATAACAAGTGGTAGTTTGAATATGTGGGAGTGCGAGTGACATTTTAAAATTACAGTGGAAATTAATTTTAATTTTAAGATGAATTATTCCTCTAAACTCTCAGAATATCAAATCATGTTTGGATGCAAACAGCATGTTTTAATGAAATACCAAGTCCAGCTTATTCATTACAGCCCTGTTGATGGTAAATCAATGGATTAAGTTAGAAGGTTACAGCATACTGTAGTTTCATTGGTTTACAAATCATATTGCAACAAACATTTAATCAGGGATTGCTTGGTTGACACTTTTTCATGATTTCTTGTGGAAAATATTTGTGAAGGGCTTAATCACGTTTTGAAAAGTTTACATTTCCACCCTGACAGACAGGAGCTAATCGCAGTATTGGGGGAACATTGGGAAAATGTTTCATAATGGGCAGACACCGGCTAATCTAAAAAGCTCCCCATTTACAAATGGAAATCCCAGGATCCAATTGGGCTAATGAAGAGAGTTGAGCGGGATAATACGATGTGCTGTAATGCTGTGTAAGAGGCCTGTAATGTTGTGTTGGTGGTGAAGCCTGTGTGCTATGAGTTGTGTGACTGACTGGAGAGACTTCCAGAGCCCGAAGGCCTGGCTGCGGCTCTCAGCGCCTGCCTCAAAAGACCTCTTCCTGGTAAGATCTGTCTTTCTTGCCCTTGTGGAGGAGGAGGGAATTCGGCATGCTGAAGTGGTGCAGAATGGACTCTCCTCTGATCTCTTGCCCCATCCGTTCCTACTGTTCTCCATCTGTTTTTCAGTTTCAGACATGGGTTTGAACAGAAAATGAGCTGAATGAGTCTGTTCTGTACATTTACAGTCTTTCTTTATGTCTTGCTCTCGCTTGTTGTCCCGCTTACACTCGTTTCTCTAGTAATATGCTGTGTTGGTACCATGGGACAGTGATGGAATTAGATGGTAATAGCATGGTACTTTTATATCCCTTTGATGTTTCTGTCTACATAAAGGATACTTAAAAATATATATTTTTAGAAGAAAATAAAAGATTTTGAGAGAGTTACACATCTGTCTACTACAAAAGATGATACCATCTAACGGAACGTTCTGGCAAGGCTCTAAAAAGTTATGAACAAACATTCTGTCATTTAAACAAAAAGTTTGTTCAAAGTTATCTGGTCTTAAAATGCACAAAAACATACATAATTCATGGAATTTTTTTCTGAAACATTTTAGTTGGATGTTTGTCTAACATTTTTTTAAATGTTACTACTTGCTTCAGAATGTTCTGAGAACATTCAAAACTAACATTTGCGAAATTATGTTGGCAAAAAAAAAAAGAAAACGTTTTTCAAACTTTTAAAAAATGGGAACTTCAGCAAAATGTTCTTTGAACATATTTTTGTTAGCTGGGATGTTAGTAAATATTCCAGAGATACTTGGTTTGTCACCAGTTTCGTCAGCTGCTTTGAATTTTGATGTCGAAAAACATGAAATATACAGTAAACAGGACAATCATAGAATTATGGGAAAAGGTCAAAGGTAATCAACCATGGTGGTTTGACTGTAGCATCAGACCGTGATGGAAAAAATGGCTTTTTAAGACTTATGCGCTGTAATGGACCTTTTGCATGAGAGGGTTAACTACTATGGTACTGAATGATTATTATAATACTGTACCATGGTATTGGTATCTCAAATAATGGTGTTACCTGTTGAAAAACAATATTACTATGGTATAATACTATGGTACCATGCCCAAATAGTGTGCTCTCTCTTCTAATACCTGTTTCCTTTCTACCCCTTGTTGTCACTCATTTTCACCAATGACGGCCCCTCCCCCTTCTCTTGTGCAGTCGCTCTCGCAGATGTGCACAAACAAGAAGAGATTAAAGCAAAACGAATCTAAACAGACAAACGGAATTAGACTGACGGGTGTTGGTGGCCTGGGTTGGAGTGATAAACAGTGATGCTGAGTGTGTGTGTCTGCGTGCGTGTGTTTGTGCATGTGTGTGCTTTCTAGTGTCTAGAGGATTAACAGTGGTTAGGTGTGTATGCTGGGTTGATTGCTTTTGGGTAATGCAAAATGTTTGTATAATGCATTCTGTTTTTGTAATTGTTTCTTTTTAATTTCTATGTGACATCAGCCTGAACCCAATGTTTTCGCTGGCACAAAAATATATGCAAATATAAAAATGTATAAGCTTATATACTGTATACTAACAAACTGTATATTAACATATACCATGGTGGATGACGCATAACGTATTAATGGACATTTTTGTTATATAATAATGTTGACATCAATATTTAGGTTTATCAACATTCATTTTTTTCATAATTTTTAATAATACTCAATGGTTCATTTTAAATTAAAAGAAATTTTAGTACAAATATTATTTGTAAGTACAATACAAAGTACAAATATTATCTTAATATGAGGTTAATTTGCATGCATTATATATATATATATATATATATATATATATATATATATACAGTATATATGTATATATATGAGATAATAAACAGTTAAGTAAAAACACTAATACTTTCCCACACTGAACTCAACAGAAGACACACTGGCATCTAGATTCACTGCAGAGCATTGGTGCAAGTCTTCAAATTTTCTCATGCTCGATGTGTGTGTGCCCAGTCAGCAGGCATAAGTGTGTCTGAAGGTGACGTACAGAACTGCCAATTATTTGAAAAGCTTAAACTATTTAAAGCCACTGTGTGTAATTTCTCCACCACTAGGCTCTAAAATGATTGTTTCCAAACAGGTTTCACCATTTTCAGTTGTTCATATGGTCCATGCTATACTAAACTCAATGCCATTGGTTAAGTTATAAACTGATGAGTTAGCCTAACGCCGGTTTCACACCGCAAACTTGAGCTTCGCGTCAGCTTCACGTCAGCGTAACTATATTGTCACTGCAGCTGCAGGCTCGCGAGATTATTCACACTGGAAGCGTTTGTACAGCATCACAGCAGCGGCTCCAAAGCTACATATTTCTTTACAAAGACAGCTATAAATTTGTTTCTAGAAGTTGGTTAGTTATAAACTTGAACATTTTAAAGTCTTAAAAGTTTGTCAACACGGGAATTCGCATTCGCACTCATTTGTTAACATGCACACCAGACAAAATATGCGCCCATGCTTGTAGTGTGAAACCAAAATATGCGCTCATGCTTGTAGTGTGAAACCAGTCTGAAACCGGCGTAAAACAGAGCAACTTAAGGCCGGAATATACTACAGTCTAGACAAGTTGACGCTAGTTGCCGAAGGTCAGAGCCAGTTTTCAGATTTGAGTTGACAGAGTTCATAGTAAATCGCTTAGTGTATGATGGTCACAGACTATGATTTTTTTTTGTTTCAGACTATGATTTCATCCAATTAGTGGATAACAAACGTTTGATGTTTTGAGCTGATTTTAGAACACATTGTTTTTGTTTGTCATGTCTCCTATCAACAAAGCACATGTTTCTGTGTGAGTTTGTTGTGTTCGGAATGACTTGAAAGTCTGGTAGTGTGTGATCCTCAGTCGTTTATGATGGCCAGTTCATAAAAGTTGGGCGGTTGCTTGTTCTATCCGTCAATTGTTGATTGTATGGAGGCATTGGGGCAAGTTTTAAAGGGGTCATATGATGCGATTTTTCCTTTCTCTTTGGAGTGTTACAAGCTCTTGGTGCATGAAGAAGATCTGTAAAGTTGCAAAAACTAAAGTCTCAAATCCAAAGAGATATTCTTTATAAAAGTTGAGTCAACCACGCCTACCTAAAACGGCTCGTTCTAACACGCCCTACGTGTGTCTACGTCACGTCTACGTCACGATGTGGGAAAGATTTGCATAACGCCACCCAAATGTTCACGCAAAGAAAGGTGGCGTAACTTTTATTCTCGCTGTAGTATTGTTGTTGCCGCCGCCGCCATGTCATAAAGGCGCTGTGTTTCGTACTAAACTACTTTGGTTGGCCTTCCAAAAGAGGACGATATCCGCTTCGGCATGCCTGGAGCTGATCCGTGCTGGTCGCTGAGGAAATATATAAACTTCGCACTGTGGATCACCGGATCGGCTTTCACCGTGGACGAAGCGGAGTCCAGCCCAGGGTCGTCACATGTGGTTGCCGCAAGCCCGCCGGACGCTCCTTCGTCAAATCCATCGGCCACGCCGTTCTCAAGCCCATCCGCCTCTGCTCACTCAAGCCGGCCTCCGCATACTCTAGGCCGCGGCTCACTCTAGGCCTCCGGCCTCCGCTCACTCAAGGCCGTGGTGTGTGACGCTGTTTCATTGCGAAAGTGAAACTACTTTATTTGGCCTTTCAAAAGAGGACACGACTAGAAATCAGTGGTTAAATTGTATTTACAACACTGTTCCAGAGCAGTTTAACCTGCAAGTTTTTTTATTGAGTCTGTATGATTTTTGGAGGAATAGTACACAAGATTATTTAGATGCATTTTGAAAATAGATAAGATGAATTTATACTTCATGACAACTTTACGGATCATCTTTTTATTGTATAGAATGAGTATACTATTATCAAATATGCCTAGATGATGTGTAAGTGGTTGTCAAGGTAATACTATGTGGTTGCTAAGGTATTGTGAGTGACCATGGTACTATGTGTATGCTAGAGTGTTTTGGGTGGTTGCTAAGGTGTTGCTAGGATGTTCAGGGTGGTCATTAAGTGATTGCTTACTGGCCCAAATGAAATGAGCCCAACAGTGCATCCGAAATCGAATACTTCCCTACTTTATAGTATGCGAAAAACAGTATGCCAAAAGAATGCGAATTAATGGTATTCAAAAACAATAGGCTAAAAGTACCCGGATGACCTACTACTTCCGCAGGGATTCTGAAGTGCACATTCAACTTTTCTATCCCATGAGGCCATGGGAGAGGATTTATGGATGGCAATGAAGCGATGCAACTGACACTGGTAGGTCACATGATGGTAACAACATGGCAGATGTAGTACGTCCGAATTTCATTCATTCTACCCATATCCATACTATATGGAACATAGTTTTTTAACAGTCACAAAGTAAGTTCAAATTCAAATGTAGTACCTACTCAGACAGTATGTGATTTTGGATGCACCGCAAGTCTCTATAATTTCCATCTGAGCTCCATGTATGGCTTAAGTCCTTTCTTCGGTGTCTTTGGCCTGTTTTTATCATCAATCTGTCAAAATTTACAAGTTATATTGCAAACTTGTTCATGCAACACAGTATATCTCTCCTTGCTCATTCATGTCCTTACCACAAATGTGAAAGACTTACACAACAAAGTTCAATATTTTGGGTAGAAGCAATAGTATTAGTGATGGTTGTCTTGACAAGCACTATTAATTGTGCAGTTCTACAGTAACCGAATGCAACAGGCCTCTGTCCCACCTGGGACAAGCATTCTTAACCCTCCACACAATCTCCTCCCAAATACCAGAAAGCAGATTACATGGAAGAAGTGTACAGACCAACAAAAGATTACAGACTGTAGACATCCTTAGCCCAATGCCCTTTAACCAGGCTGCTGAAGTACAATGCAGTCTTATGCCATCTCGTCCCCACAGCAAAACTCGCCCCCCTCCATCCACCGCACTGCCTGTTGGTCTGTTGTGGTGAAGGGATCATTTCTGCTGCGACACATGCTGGAAAAGGTATTCTCCTAATGACACTGTTTCACACCAATGCCCTATCTGCTCAGCCGGTATTAGTTAGGCTTTGGGGTTCAAGTGACTAAGGGGGTTTAGAGATGGATTTAAAAGGAGAAGAGGAGAGAGGGAAGAAAGAGAGAGAGTCTCTCTGTTGTTCTTGAAAAGCTGTATTTATCCAGGATTAGAGACACCAACGTGTTAATAATTGTTTCTCAGAGAACTGCGAAGAAGCACTTCCCCTGTAATCCCCTAATCAGACATTACACCTCTGAGCATGCCCGCGACAGAGGCACGCCAACCGCTCATGCTCACTCGCTTTCCCGGCATCCCACCCGTCTGTGGTGTTAGTGACGCCCACCAGACTGCGCAGACGCCAAGAGTTTATGTGCCGCACAAAGCAGTGATGCTGTAACAGGCCTCTCAGAATGAGCTCATGATTAAGGCAACAACAATCAACCAAAGGCAAGAATTTGAATTTCGGGCCATGTCATCATATTTCCAAAAGCGTTCTGGATTCTGTATAGTCCAATGGGAAAAGAGCCCCCGGAGATTATTTGAACAGTGTTGTAGTAGACTATCTAACAAAACTTACAATAACACTTACTTTCATTCAAGTAGCAACAGTTCAACTAATGCTGCATGTATTTTGCTGTCACCCAAAAATTAAAATTCTCTCATTATTTATTCACCCTCATGCCATCTCAGATTTATATGACTCTCTTTCTACTTTGGAACACAAACAGAGATTTTCAGAAAAATAGCCCATCTCTGTGAGTCCACACAAAGCTAGTGGATGGGTCCCTCAAAGCTGGCGCTTAAAAAAAAACTTGTAAAATGAAAACGAAGGTTATCCATATGACCCCAGATACTAATATTTTAAACTTTTTAAACTCTAAACTATTGCTTATAGCCAAATGTTATATAAATTCACACTTAATGTAAACATCAGTACATTGTGAAATTTACAGTATTTAACTTTTAAAAGTATTTTTCTCACATACAACTGTAATTTCATTCAGAAGACATCGATTTATCAGCTGGGGGTTGCCTTCATGTTTGTTTTGCGTGGTTTTTGAAATGACAACTTGCATTATATGGGCTCACAGTTTGTGCGAGTCAATATTTTTTGTGTTCCACAGAAGAAAGAAAGTCATATACATCTGCGATGGCATAAAGGTACATGATGAAAGACTTTCATTATTGCTTTAATAGTTTAAGGAATTTAAAAACATACTGTTTTTTTAATCCATATAATGAAGGTCAATGGTGTCCAAAACAACATTGGGCACTACTGGCTTTAATTGACATTTTTCAATGTCTTTACTTAGACATGTTCTTTTGTATTCTGCAGAAGAAAGAAAATCATACAGGTTTGGAACAACATGAGGGTAAGTAGATGATGACAACTTAAATTTTTAGGTGAACCAAGCCTTTGAGTTTTCATGACTTTTCCTAATTTTATACGAGCTGAAACATTGTCAATACTTATTAATATGCTTCAAAGGTCCTCCATGACAAATATTAAATTACTGCTGTTTAGATTCTCAGAGTCAAACCAGTGAGGGCTGTAATATGTGGAGACAATTACAGGGACAATGCTGATTGACTGATGAGACTAGAAGAACACAGCTAGCACCCCCTTAAGGTCTTGTTTATTCTACACTACACAGACATTTTTGAATGTCTGCTAATGGAGACAAATGCTTTTTGGCTACATAATGGTGCAGTTATAGCATCTACCCACAAGGGCTAACTGCTTAAGCTAACCAGTCAAACGCTGAGGCCCTATGTAAAACATAAATAAAAAGTTTAGTTTAGAGACCAATTCTCACTATTAACTAGTTGCTTATTAGCATATATAGCACTGTTTATTAGTACTTATAAAGCACATTAATGACTTATTCTGCATGACCATATTTTAGATCCCTCAATCCTACTCCGTACCTAAACTTGACAACTACCTTACTAACTGTTAATTAGGAACAAATTGGGAGTTTATTAAGGCAAAAGTAATGGTTAATAGTTAGTTAATAGTGAGAATTGATCCCCAAACTAAAGATTTTATGTGCATAATGTAGCAGTGCTTTGATTTGTTTCATTGTATCTTTTAACGGTGTGTTTTGCATGCTCCACTGACTACAAACAATGTTACTAGCCTGAAAAGTGCATGATGACTTAAAGACAACAGAGTGTTGCACTGCCTACTGGGGTTTTATTAGATTAGATTCAGATGAATCAGAAGAATTTGAAGTGGAAAAATAGGTTAATTATATATAAATAAAAAAATATATATTTACACTTACACATAAAATAGTTGGCTCCTTTGGTCCCCTAACCAGAAAGAAAAATTATTTATGCCTTTGGCAGGCACTTTAATTTTATTAAGCGGCTCATTCAAGCTATACGTTTTATTAACATGTTCCATCAAACCCAGGACTCTGGTGGTGTTAGCGCCAGTTAAGCTACACAAAAACTTCCATCGTTTTGCCCATTTTAGGCACTGTTAAAATGTCCCACTCCAGTGAGCTGATCAGTTTTGCTGTAGGCCATGTAATAAATACAGAGGGTCATGTAGATATTGTGTAAAAGGTCAAAGAGGTCATGAAAACACCATTCCTCACTGTCTGGGTGGTCTTGAGGGCACGGAGGAGGGCAATGAACCTCTGTGAGTTCATTAGCAATGCATGCTGGGAGAATGACAGACTGACGGCCTCGCTCTCTCTGGGCCGGGTGGAGGGTCTCAGACCACCGGCTGTGCTGGAGGAGAAATGTTAGTGTTTTTGATTATGAGGAGGTCTTTATAGTCCCTTTCATGGTGTGTCAGGACTGTGATGTTCAAAATGTGACATTTAATTATCAGCATTTATGGCCAGTAAAATCATATTTCAGTCAAAGCATTTCATTAAAAAGAACAATAATAATAATAATTGAAAAGGAATAGATATAAACCTCAATACTGAATTCAGGTTATTATGAGGCCATTCATACTAAAAAGGAAAAACGGCCTTCAGCTTATGTCTCAACTGTTAATGCTTAAAACAATAGTAGACTATTGTAGCAGGTGTATGTTGTTGTTGTTTTTTATCATCTGCCTCGAGTTTGTTTTTTTGTGTTCCGTTTTCATGACAATGGTATCTCAACCCAATGGCCCATTGTTTACTTGATTTCACCCACTGTATTTCTCTTTGTTTTTTTTCTTCATGTTTTACTATTCTTTGTTGCCATTGTTAATGATGAATGTTGATTGTTTGTCATCCGTCTTTCTCCTCCCCCTGGTTTGGGATGGAGAGCGAGTAGCGGGGATACAGAGGGATTAACCTGGCAGAATTTAATTAGTGGGTCTGTTGTCTCTGCCCTTAACCATCCAATCTCCTCCAGCAACAGCTTGGCCTGTGATGGACAGACCCCGTGTTTGGGGTGAGGGGGGGAGTATAGGCATATATATGTGTGTGTGTGTGTGTGTGTGTGTGTGTGTGTGTGTGTGTGTGTAA